>NW_024583087.1:0-17912 GCF_018398535.1 Haplochromis burtoni | reverse complement strand
ACTCCTGCAAGCTCCCCAGAACACGCTCTGAGAACACGCCCGGGGATGCCATCAGGACCTGCAGCCTTGTGGACATTGATCCTGCTCAGCACCGCTCCTACATCGGTGGGGGAGAGCGTCAGAGGTTGGTGGTCTGGCGTCACATCTGCTTCAGTTACGATTGTGGGATTCCCTCGCTCAAAACGAGCATAAAAGTTGTTGAGCTCATTGAGGAAGGAGACATCAGAGGATGCGGGGGAGGGTTTGGTGGTCCTGTAGTCTGTAATGGTCTGGAGTCCTTGCCACATGCGTCGGGGGTTGGAGTTGGAGAAGTGTTCTTCTACCTTCTTTTTGTAATGGTGTTTGGCTTTTTTGATGCCCTTCTTTAGGCAATAAAGATCCGATACCAAGTAAAATTCAGGGTGGCATCTACGATACTGATCCGATGCCGATACTTTGTATAAAAACGTATTTTATTTATTGTATCTTAAATTATAGTGTCATAATGATTACTTTTTCTTATCACTTAACAATGCAGAATTCATCATATAGAAATAAAAAAAGCTGAATTGTGCACTATTTGAACACCTTGCCTGCCTGCAGCACTAAAGGACTCCGTGAGAGACGTCTGTCTCGCCCTAGCAGCACCTGTCCCTGTCCACTCCTCTTCAGTTCGCCTCAACATGCACTCGTCATATTCTGTAATACGATTTACTCTGAGGTGTTTGACAAATTTGTGGTGGTGCCACAACACCTCACTTTCTTGCCACATGTATCGCAAACCACGTCTCAGCTGTTTGTGGATGTAAAATACGTCCACACATAACTCCAATTACGCTCAGCCATTGTTGTGAGTGTGCACGCCAAGGGGCTGCGACACATTTATACAGCTGTATTTCGCACATGACTATGAAAGGCAGAAGAGAGAGTAGTTCCTTCCAATGTAGACAATCCGAATGAAATAAGTTCTTTCCACTGTGTTCCTGTTAATGATAAACTACAAATTTAGCCTAAATTACTAAAGTATTGATATTTTAATGTGAGAATTGATTCTAGAACATAAATGACTGGTATCAGAGGAATTGATATTTCAGTATTGATCCGCACATCCCTATTAAAAACTAAGAACTTCAGAGTCACATTGCTAGCGAGCGATTGAATATTTAAGTAAATTTGACAAGCTGAACGCACTCTGTACTGTGGTCTACAGCCAATCAAGACACAGAACACAATGCGCTATAAAAAAAGACAAACAAAAAAAAAACAAGGAAAATTGCACAAAAAAAATCTGCGAAAGAGCGAGACTGCGAAAGGTGAGCCACGTTATGGCGGGGACCACTGTACAAAGCAAATTCAAAAGTGTTAAATGTTTTGGTGTTAGTAGTCTTCTTGCAAAAGTAGAGTTAATTTTACTCTAAGTAGAGTCACATTCTTTTAATGTAACTCTGAGGTGTAAAATGATAGTAGTTAAAATCGAGTGTTAAAAATGAGTGTTTCTATGTCAAATCTGGAGGTGTTACAATGGAAACATTAACTCTTGACCTCTTAACTCTGAACTCCTACAGGGGCTATGACACCAACAGAGTAAATTCACAGACTCCGCCCCCAGCACGGCTCCAATCGAAGCTGAAGTGAAGCCGTTTCAGAACATTTTGCTCTACATATTTGAGTTGTTTGCCATGCTTGGTAAGTCATTTTTCAAAGATTGTTTCCATTATTATTATGAGCTTTTACTTCTGTGGCTCTTTGGAGTTGAGACAAAGCTGTGTGAAAGGCATTAGCCATGTTGCTCGCTGATAGCATAATATTCTGTTTTAGCTAGCTGAAAGGTATTGTTTGCGGGCAAATACCACAGCCTTGAAAAAAAGCTTGCATGTGAATTTTCAGTCAAACTTTTGGTCAAATACACCTAAAACAATGTCTAGAATGTGAAATGTTGGTATAATGGTGCTACTTGAAGCCTGAAAACGATCGCCCATAAAAAAAAAAAAAAACGAGCAAACAGCAGTAGCAGACGTCCTGACTGGATTCTACGTTAGCATAGATCCCTCCAGAGTTTTGTGCACACGGTTTAGGTAAAAATGAAAAAGGTTGAGGTTTTACATTTAGTTCAGTATTACCTGTTGCTCCTTGTCTTTTGGGAAAATACTTTACACAAGTAATGGCTCAAAGAGGATTCTTTTTTTTTTAACTGTGCTGCAATTGTTTACTGGATTATTTGTGCCATTAATTAGTGTCAACTAATTTTTATTCAATCTCCGCACAGGATATGCTTGTGAAGATGGAATATGGGGGAGAGCAGAAGTGCGTTGAAGTTCCACAAAGGGATGAATGAAGGACATGCATATTGTATTGAAGAAATAAGTGATGAGAATGCTGTTATTTGCATTTACCATGTCAGACCTTTTGATAAACAAAATTCTAATGAAAGTGAGAACATGTATACTGTTACATCTTTCAGAAAATGTTTTGAAATTGTGGTGCACAGTTCAGAATAAATGTTTTTCAAAAACCATTGCATCTTTTTAGTAAATGTTTATTTCCAAAAGAAATTTCTAGAAGTTCAGAACAGTAAAATTCCCGCTTTTTAGAATTAATTAGAAGATAACTCTTACGTAGTTAAACTAAAATACTCTTTGAGAGTTAATATATAAACTCTTAACACCAAGTGTTAAATTATCAACTCCAGACAGTTAACGTACCAACTCTCCAAAAAGAGTTAAATTAACACTCTCTGGTGTGGACCCATATAGACACTTTAATGGTGTTGAAATCAAATCTGACAGTGTTGATTTGGACATGCTGGATTTGCTGTGTACTGTCTAATATAAAGACATACACAGTGTACTGTCAGTGTTGAGGATGAAAATCAGGCAGGAGAACTCATTAAACACCCCCTTACATCTTGTTAAATTCTGAAATCCACAAACAGCAGCAGATCAACTGATCACAACCTGTACACTACGAAAATCTCCTGGGGCTCTAAATAGAAATTATTATGAGTTATGATACTTTTCCCCACATTGAGCCATTACAACCATTACAATTGTTCCCCTACTGACTAACTCCCCAATTTGGTCCCAAATACGACCTAATTTCTCAATGGTGCGACTAAAAAAAATCCTAGGTCGCACCAGTGCGACCAGCCGTTCGAGTGAAAGAAAGAAAGTCTATGCAACTCTGAAAGTCTATGTGTGGCCAACAGCAGACAACATTATGCCCTATCATGGCCTAACTGTGCTGCTGAAGCGCCGCAGCACCGACTCCGTGCTGCTGCTGTTCGATTGATTTCTGTGTCATGCAAGTGTCTCTGCACAGTTGGCAGAAAAGGGAAATGACGAAGGAAGGCTTCCCCACGATAATCCAATAGTGCATGGCGACACCTGCATATTCTGCCAATGTTCCGCCAAAACAGATCCTAGGCTGCACCGCTGCGACCAGCCATTCGAGTGAAAAAACAAACAAACAAACAAAAAAGACTGCAATTCTTAAAGTCTCTGTGTGGTTAACAACAGACACCAGGGCTCACAAAATCGCCCGGGACGTCGGGCTAGCGATTTTTCCAGTCGGGCTACAAAAATCCATCTCAGTCCTGCCCATCAAGCTATCGTAGGAAGGAAAAATATATGTCAATGCTTTTGCATTCTTTCGCAAATGTAGCTGGGTAATTATGTCATTGGCATCGATGAACCACTGTCAATATGTGACATTTGAAATGGCGTTTGAATTTGGGCTTGTTTTTTGCTTTCACTTTCACTTTGCGATCGCACAAACTGTGTATAGAGATCAGCAGTACTGATTGGTGAATGACAGATTAATTGCGCACTAATTCCTCTGGCATAGTCTTATCAATCGTTAGCTTACTATTCAAACATGACAAGTGAAATCTCCCGCAGCAAGCTTAAACATGTCATAGAGGTTAATTGCTCAGAGAATCGCTGACCGTTATGTAAGTACGTGTGTAAATGCAGATGGATTTACGCAGGAATTTTAGTTCTGCAGAGCCAAATAAGACAGGTCAGGGTGAAGAAGGGACAGTCAAAGAAAAGCCTACCACAAAATGGAAAAGTTATGACAAATCAGACTATGAGGCAAAAACAAAGCGCAGCTTTTTTGGTTTCATGGTCAAAAGAATTTCTGTGGTTGGAATATAGTAAGCTAAATAACATAATAACATTTAATGTTCTGCCGGGTGTGTTGAGTTTCCCTCGATTTCTGAGTTGACAAGCGCCTTTGTTATTGGGACCAGTAATTTTAAGAAAGACCCCTCATCAGAACCCATGAGAAATGCAAAAGTGCGTTATTGCTCAGTCTGCAGTATCTTTCCTAGAACAAACACCAATTGCAAAAAACATACTAAAAATAAACCAAGCACAACAAGAAGTCCTGAAAAAGCTGTTTAGAACAGCATACTATGTTACAAAGAGTGAACTACCATTGGCAATATTTAGCAGTCTTTGCAAACTTCAAAAAGCAAATGTCCTAGATCTTGGTTCCACTTACCTCTTACCCGTGATTTCAGTGGAAATTTCAAATTCAGGATCTGACACAGACTGATTCATGTTCTACACAGTTCTTACAAGTTCATAGAAATTTCTGTTCAATTAGAACCAAATATTTGAGTTGATGATTGTAATTTTTATACAGTTTTTGTAATTTGTGTTTTAACTATTTTTTGATTGCTGTTTTGTTTCCTTTACAATATTATACTTAATAATACTGTAAAGGAAACAAAACATCAATCAAAAAATTGTCCTTTTTTTTTGTTTGTTTGTTTTTTTAAAATTCAGGCTACTTAAATTTATTTTCGGCTACCAAAAACTGAAGAGTGCCTGCCCGAAGGGGTACCAGGGATTTTGAAATTTTTTGAGCCCTGGGAGCCATTATGCCCATATTGTGGTCTAAACCAATCAGAAATTGAGATGTTCAGTTCAAAGCCTTTGAGGCACTTTTAATTTTGACTTTCTTTTTATTTTATATATCTTGAGATATTTTAAGTTTAAATTTCAGTTCAGCGAAGCACTTTAAGCACAAGAACGTTTTCAGTACCGTATTTTTCGGACTATAAGGTGCACTTAAAATCCTTTCATTTCCTCAAAAGTGTGCCTTATGTATGAATTCTATTTGTGCTTACTGAACGTGAACAGATTTATGTTACACAGCACTCAAAAATCTGTCAAAATGTTTTAGTATGACTTCGGTAAGCAATGAAGCCACACCGCTTGACGGACTGTTGGAGCATTACAGCTACCATAGTCAGGAGCCTTGCAGATTAATACGTACCGTGCTTCAACATAATATTACCGTATTGCGTGTGTATAAGGACCCAAAAATGGCACCTGTTAAGAGACATGCTCATGAAGCAGATTTCAAATTCTATCGGTCATGCAGTATGACATGGGAATAGAGCAGCAGCAAGAGAATTCAACATTAATTAATCAATGGTACAAAAGTGGAGGAAGCAAGAAGAATGCATTTCATATCTTAGTAACGTACGTCTGCCATAGAGTTGCTAGCTTAGTTAGCATCAGTGAATTGAACTGGCATTTACTTTCTACTGAAATGATAAATTCAAAAAAACGGACAACCATTTAATTGCCCATATTCATCTGATTTCTAGCAACAGAATTTCAGCAAGTGGTTATTAAGCAGAAAGGTGGATAAATAATGGTAATACAGCTAATGTCCTGAGAAGTAAGTTTCACAATTGCCATGAATGAGGAGGCTTTGCATCCAGCTTGCGGTGTGTGTGGCAACTGCTACAGGCAGGACCTGAAGCCAGTCAAAGTGCATCTAGATATGCGTGGCATTAAAAAAAGCAAATACTAGACCAGGGGTGTCAAACTCAAATACACAGTGGGCCAAAATTCAAAACTGGAACAAAGTCGCGGGCTAACGTTAATATTTAATAAAAAATCTTCCTCCAGATATAAGAATGAATCTTTTCTTATGGACTCAAACAAATTTTGCTGAAAAACTGAATATGGAACAAGCAAAGCTTAATACTAAACTATATATATATATATTAGCTGTATAATACCAGTAGGCCAGCTCTAATAGTAAATTGGTATGGCTTTGCGGGCCAAATTTGGCCCGCGGGCCAGAGTTTGACACCTATTTACTAGACTAAACGCACACATTTAGATAGGGATGGGTATCGAAACCCGGTTCTTGTTGAGAACCGGTTCCCACTGTTTCAATTCCTTGGAATTGTTTGCCATTTTTGCAAACGATTCCCTTATCGATTCCAGTCGCCCCGAATGACGTCACCACGTTGCGGAGCGTCATTTACCTGGCAGTAGGGCTGCTCAATTAATCGAATTTTAATCACGATTACGATCTGGGCTTTCAACGATCATTAAAAATGACTGAGCCGATTATTAGCCCCTCCCTCATTTATCCGCGACACCTTATAAACCGGTCCTGGCGCAAAAAAGGTTGGAGACCGCTGATTAAGAGGACCCGAGGGAAGCTCGGAAAGCTAAGCAGAAGTTATTTGGAGAGGAGAGTGACTGCCGTTGGTTGAAAAGAGAGGTTAAAAAAAACTTCAGTGGTGTTGCACACTATTTTATATTATTTATTTTAAGTCATTGTTAACCCTTTAAAGCCGGTCAAAGCAGCACGCTCCGTTTTGTGTAACTATTTTTAAATCCCTGTAGAACCTGAACCGTGTAAGCTAGCACAATAATTTGTTTTGCATATGAAACCAGAGGAGTTGTACTTACATCTGATGCCATCAGCTTGTCCTCGGTCACGGTTTCCTTCCACATATAGCTTTGCAAAAATTGCATAAAAAGCGCTTGCAGGAACAAAACCATAATATTTCAGAAACAGGCTTTGCCGATCCGATCAGCTGTTCGTAACACTTCCCACAGTGAAACAGACGCCAGCGCGAACTATCGCATGTCCGCCATTTCCTGGCCGAAACCGGAAGTGACGTCATTTTCGCGGAAAATGTAGTTTTTTTTACTTGTAGGCCTTAAAAGCCTATACTGGTCATGTTTGACTTTTCTGAATAGTTTCTGGGATGCTTAGAACTCAAATTGCACTGCTGGAAATAGTTTATTTTGATGCACCTGCTGTTTTTGCATCATAGGATTGTTTTTTGATTTTTCCTGCAGTATATAAAAATTGGTGTATCTCCAAAATAAAACTATGAAGACACTCAAACTAAATTTCCTGTTGTTGTAAACTATTCTTTGCAACTTTTTTGTATTTAAAGTTTTGAGGGATAAATCTCTTAAATTTCTCCAAGTAGAAAGATATGTAAAAAAAACAAAAACGATTTTCAATTTTTTTGTAGTTCATTGCACTTTTTTGCAATTTATGTAGTTACTATGGACTTAATGCATACATATTATTAAAATATGGGCTATAACAGTTGTATAGCAACTTGAAATGCTCCCACAAATGGCACTACAACATGTAAAAAAATAATATAAGCTCTGGCGGACTTGGTTCTAGAGTAGGTCTTAAAGGGTTAAATAAATATCGTCAAATAATCGAGATCTCAATTTCAGTGAAAATAATCGTGACAGACTGGCGACCTGTCCAGGGTGTACCCCGCCTTTCGCCCTATGACAGCTGGGATAGGCTCCAGCGCCCCCCGCGACCCTGAAAAGGATAAGCGGAAGCGAATGGATGGATGGATAATCGTGATTATCATTTTTGCCATAATCGAGCAGCCCTACCTGGCAGGAAACATGGCGGCTCAAACGCTCAAAAGTTTGATTATACTTTACGAGAACGGATGACAACAGGGCAACTTGCAATACTTGAAAAGTAGATATTTCATTTAAGGGAGGAAACACTACGAATATGCAAAAGCATTTGCTCACAAAACACGTGATAATCTTAAATGAATGTCGTGTTTTTAATTCCGCTCCGGACTCGTGAATCTCAACCCAGCAGCAGCGGTAACGTTTGCACATCCTCTCCCGTTAATGCGGCAGGTAAATAATCAACTAACAGTCCATATTATGTTAGCGTGATCTGCCTTATTACAAAACCTGCTATTACTGTGCATTTAGGTGACCATGATGAGAGAGACAGAGTCTGGCTGCCTCAGATGCTGGCAGTTCTCGCTGCAGTCTACCGGTAGCATCTCCTTTCAGGCAGGATAGACGAATGTCACCGAGCAGTGACTAAGTTTGTGGTAAAAGGCTTGCACAGCAGGTGCCCCCGATTTGCCACAGCAGGTGCCCCCGATTTTCAGTAAGTGAATGTGTTTAATTGTAGGCAGGGACATTACTGGATATTCTTGTGTAATTGCTACAGAATAATTTACGTTATACTTTGTTATTGTTACAGAAGAATATTTATTTTATTATTTTACATTTACAATTTTTGTTTCCTGGGGACACTGTGACACCCCATTGAAGAGCCAGGCTGTGGGTCTCTTAAGATCTCACCGTTGGGTTTGTAAGGCCATGTTACTCCTAAATGTCTGTCTTGTTCAAAGAGAAGATATAAAACAAAGTTCTAAGCTAATCAACCTTTTTAAAAAATAAGAATCGATAAGAGAATTGATAAGAGAATCGATAGAGAATCGAATCGTTAAACAGAATCGAAAATGGAATCGGAATCGTGAAAATCTTATCAATACCCATCCCTACATTTAGATGTAAAATTTCTGATATGTTCACAGTGAAAGCCTCACAAGCCTCACATCTAGGCAATTTAGCTGTCAGGTTTCAAAGGATATGTCAGCTGGTTGTTGAGTTAAGATATATTGATGGTACATAGATTACCAACTTTTTAGCTCGATTTCCTTGATGTTTCAGTTTATTTGAAGTGTATGTTTAAATGTAAGCATCCCATCAGATCATGGGGAAAAAAATTCGTTTTTTTTTTTTTTTAACTAATTTGTGGTGCTAAGCACAGTGTCATAGACAAAGGACTGGGATGCAGTAGAGCTGCAGTACATGTGTGAAAAGAGCTTATGGTGAAACTGTGAACAATAACATTCTCTTACTCACACGCCAATTGCACAAACGCTGGGGATGAAGCACTAGAACACAGCAACAGGCAACCCCCATCATGGATAAAGAAGGCATCCAAAGAAATCCCCCAACTCTCTCCCTCTCATACACACGCAGGAAGATGAAGGAAGGGGGGCGAGGGCATGCAGAGTGCTGGCATTTGGCTCAAACAGACGCTCACAAAGCTCTTGGGACCCCAGAGATGCAGGAAAAGCAGGGGGAGAGTGAAGAAGGAGGAGGGGTTGCAGCAATGCCATTTCCAAGCAGCCAGCCTGTGGAGCAAGGCACTTGGAGAGAAGGAGAACAAAAAGAATAGAGAGAATAGCTGCATCTTCTCCTCCCCCTCCTCTCTTTCTTCCATGTGGAGGTCAGTGTGCTCAGTGGGGAGGATCAGCCACTGCAGCCAGTCCTACAGTGCTCTGCAAAGTGCTCTCACATATTATCTGCAGCAATGCAGCCCGTGTCCTGATATGCAGCCACAAGAACACAGAAACAACGTCAAGGCTGGAACATCTATCAGTATACTGCTAAAAAAAAAATCCCGTCTAACATCGGAAGCCCAGCCTCATCCAGCAATGTTACACTGTCAGAAATTGCTCAGAGCTGCTAGGCTTTATTGTGAAAGGAAAATGTTAGTCATGAGGCTGAATTGTTAATAAATATGACTACAAACCTGTTTCACTTGATTGCAAAAATGATGCAGCTCTAAATCAGCACCAATCTAACAAGTTTAGGTTTAGGTAATGAAATATGCACATGCCACATTATCATCAAAAGTACCTGGAAAACGAAGGTAATCTAAACATTTCTGCCATCTTTAAAGGCAAATCTCTAAATTTTTAAATCCCACATCACACACGATAATTACCACTCAGAGGCACAACAAAACATCTCCAGCTCAGTTCACTTGTGTTTCCTCTGTATCATGGACAACTCATGACACCTCCTACACAAGACAGTTCTGAGGCAGCAGAGCTCCTTCCTCAGACTGACTCAACCATAAAAAGTGCTTCAGGAAATTATTCCTACCATTCTCTGTAAGTATAAGACGTGGTTGTTCAATCATACATATAGTATGGGGTTTTTTTTTTTCAATTTAATTCAATTTATAAATGGGGCCAAATCTTAGCAACTGTTGCCTCAAGGCAAGTTGTAGCACACATAGAAAAACAAAACAAAACCAAAAAAAAAGTGTTTCAAAAGAAGAACTCATCATGTTACATTCCACAGCATAAATCTAAGTATTTTGTGTCCTAAATATGAATATTGAATTGCAGTTTTCTGTTAGTGTTTACTCTGAGTAATTCACTCACATGGGACAAAGTTTAGACAAAAAGGCTTATAGTTGCATCACTCCCACAAACTTAATAACCAGGTTTAAACAAATCTACAAATAAAATATGAGAAATATCTCATACAAGATGATATCTTTTAGTATGTACAAAAAGCTATAATTAAACCTGCCACACTGCAGTCTAAAGCAGCTACTGTATTCCAATTAGACCTTGCATAACAGGTAAAGGACAAGGGTGTAAAGAAGGAATTGTTAAGTATGATAAGAGGTGATGATGAAGGGAGGAACTGTTGGGAAAGGAGGAGTGGAAAAGGAGCTGCACGGACTCTGGCAGGGCAGAGCCAATTAACAGTGGATGCCTAGCTGGTGTTGTCTACCTGATGAAAGGTGAGAGGAGGAGGAAGCACCTTCATACTCTCTCCATCTTTCTGGCATACACACACACAGTAGCAGATGTGTGCAGATACGCACATGACCGATTTAAGCTGACATAGCAGTCTTTCTCTCTCCCTAATATATATATATATGCAATGCTTTTTCTGAATACTAAACAGTAGAGAAAAAAAAAGGCACCTCATTGCTATTGGTGGAAAAATGTATCATGTCGACAAATAAAAAAAAGTGGCATCATGTGGGATTTTATTGTTTCGGAATGATGCAAAAAATTTGGGAGTGACGGCAGCGAGATCCAGCGGGCGAGAGAGAGAAAGAGATGTGTAACGTTTAGGGTGGAGTGCATAGCTAGTGTGTTGTGTGATTGTTGTTTTGCTTTGTGTCAGTAAGGGTACTAATGAACGTCACAAAGGAAGACACCATCTCCACTGAACAATGTCTCCAGGTGGAAAACCGGAGGAATCATACGCCTGTTGTCAGACCTGCAGGGTTTATCCCTGTGGTGTTCTCCCCTGCCTTGTGGCGGACAAACTTTTTTTTTTTTTACTGGCAAAAATAATTTGTGGGACATCTTATTATGACAGCTGATTGTTCTCTCATTTTAGTTTTAGTAGTTTTTTTTAATGGTTGTACAAAAAAAAACCCCAAAAAAAACAATGAAATGAAAAGAAAAAATAACTGTACATGCAGACATAAGATTGTGCTGAAAACAATGATACCACACAAGGCAAAAAAAACAAACATTTAAAGGTGAAATATAAATGTAAAATCAAAAGCAGTCAAATATGGCCAATTATAATCTGGAACTAAGTGGGTTAACTTTTTTTGCTAGGCCCCCCTTTGTTTTACAAGAATAATGCCCCCTGTATCCCACTGTAACTTTACTGAATAAAGAGCTAACATCTCCAAAATGTCAGGAGTAAGTTAGTCATTACAAGAAGTGTTTGTGAACTAAAAATCAAGAATGTGGGATACTGTCTGTCCATGATTTGGAGAGCCCAGCGCTGCTCCCGATGCAGGGAAAACCAATTCTGCAGGGGAGACCTACCTTGGCACTTGTGCAGGTGAAGCCAAAGGGAAGACATGCTTCACCATATTTTCTAGTCTTTGGCTTGGAAGGAAGTTGGTTTGGAAACATATTTGGCGATGCTTCATCTCCTGCTTTGCATTTGTCTGGGAGCCCCATCAAAAACCTGTCCACTATGCCATCAGTCTCCAAGTGTGTTTTTTTTTTTTGTTGCTTTTTTTTTTTTTGCCCCGGGGGCGGGCCCCACACTTTGGGAATCTCTGGTTTAATTCAACAAAGCATGAAAAACTTAGGTTTAAATTTTTCATGACAGTGCAGAATTTCTGACATTTCCCATATGGAAAAGAAATAGTAAAAACTTATATGATTTACTCATGAAAGTGGCCACTTTCTCATATCTTTCATACATTGTTTTAGTAAGTATCCAGAACATACAAGTTTCATTATATAATTTTTCAAGGGATCTTATATCTGTTTTCACTCTTGTATGCTTTTCATACAAGTTTCACACAAGACAGATACAAACTTTATAAGATTTATATATATCTTTTCCATATAGGTTTGTTTAAGTGTAAGCATGTAACAATTTTATTTTTTTCTAACAAAAAACTTAGACTTGTGTTTGTGAATGAACCACCTCAATTGTGTAGCTTTCTGGATTTTATACTTATTAGGCTACATATTTATTTATTATACAGGCTATACAGTACAGTTGGGCGATTAGACAAATATATTGACTATTGACAATAGGGTGAGCCTATACCCATCATTTTTACAAGAGCGATTCATTTATTTATCATTTCCCCATGAGTACGTTTGCTAATAATGTTGGTTGAAGCTTACAGAAGCAGTCAACAGAAAAAATAATACCGCTGTTTCAACAGCACACTCTTCCAGCTGTGAACAAATGCACCCTCCTCAGAGTGCACCAAAATGCAGCGACTCATTTACTGAAACTCATAACAGAAAGAAAGAAAGTTAGTTCAGAAAAAAACAAACATTTTATTTATTTCTTCTTCTTTTTTTTAAACCCACAGTGGGGGGGGAGGGAAACAAAGGGAAATTGGCTTCTTTTTTCCACTATAATCGTGTTTACAGGCAGCTCCGGTGTTTGTCTTACACACTCAACCAAACAACAAATACAAAATTAAACAAACAGTTAGGGCTGGGCCATATTGTACCATTCATGGTAGTACCGGTATAATGTTAGGCAACGATAGGAAAATGAAATATCGCGATAGAATATGAGTAAAACGCGCATGCGCAGTGCCTTTGTTTTCATACGCACATGGCCAATTGTTGAGTGAAACAGATGAACCAGAATTGGTTTGTAAAAATGGTGCAACTTCAGTGATGTGGAACTGGTTTGGTGTTTGTCCGTCAGATACACGACAAAGCACATTTTTTTGCAGAACATGCAAGCGGCCGTCGGACTAAAATGCTCTTAAATGTGGGAGTAATCTGGGTCCTAAACTCAGTATACTTCAGGTCAAACGAACACTGCAGCATCACTGAGAGTTAAAAACTGTCTAAATTCTTTCATCTTTAATAAAACGATCAGCATTGCTGCTTTATCAGGTGTAACTATGAAGTTTAACTTCCAGGCATCCATGAAAACAAAATTTATTACATTTAACGGAGTTAGAAGTTTGCAGGAAGCTAGCGGAAGTTAGCTCGCTAGTTTCGCGAGTTACCTAAGCATGATATTGCATGTTCTGACTGAGAGATTTCTGAAAAAATTATCAAACGTACAGCTCTGCTATCACTTCCAACATAAATGAAGACAGGAAACTAAACAGCAGTGACGTTTGTAGGGTTACTGAAGTTGGGCTAGCTGGTATATAATGATGTGCTACGTGATCGCTAGCGACACAGCTATGTTAGCATAACATAAACAGTGAAGCTGGAGGACGAACACTAACACTTTTCCACTTATAAAAGTTAACGTGTAAGGTTCCTCATGGTTAGAGACAAATGCAATCGCATGGCAGGATGCTGTAAACGGACCAAACTTCAGTCAGGAGAACAACTGAGATAATCCATCCACAATACGAGGTTAGTCATTAATATACTGCAACAACATGGGAATAGAGCAGCTGCCAGAGAATTCAACATTAATGAATCAATGGTACAGAAGTGGAGGAAGCAAGAAGAATGAGTTTAATAAAGTTTGATTTATCTGACTGCTTTGTTTCGCTTAATGTGCCTTATAATCCCGTGCACCTTATGGTCCGAAAAATACGTACTGCACACGTTATTGCAAACACCTCTTTTTAACTTCAGTGGATATTATACATGGTTATGCTCAGGATATGTCAGCCCATTTCTACTGGAAATGCCTTTTGGTTAAACTTTCAGCAAGGAATTTGCATTTGCACTGTTACATTTTTATAAAGCTTTAATGTACATAAAAACAGCTTCTTGTTTAAGTGAAAATAAATGGAAGGTTGTCTTTTTGCGCTAGTAATGTTGTGGAGTTGTATTTTGTCTCGCGATCAATTATATCGTCAGTTATATCGTTATGCAAATTTTCAAATATATATCGTGATAAATATTTTTGGCCATATCACCCTGCTCTACAAACAGTTACTTAAAAATCAAAATGCCTCTTCCAGCTAGGGATGGGTATCGAAAACCGGTTCTTGTTGAGAACCGGTTCCCACTGTTTCAATTCCTTGGAATCGTTTGCCATTTTTGCAAACGATTCCCTTATCGATTCCAGTCGCCCCGAATGATGTCACCACGTTGCGGAGCGTCATTTACCTGGCAGGAAACACGGCGCCTAAGCGGCTCAAACGCTCAAAAGTTTGATTATACTTTATGAGAACCGATGACAACAGGGCAACTTGCAAAGTAGATATTTCATTTAAGGGAGGAAACACTACGAATATGCAAAAGCATTTGCTCACAAAACACGCGATGACACGCGTTTTTAATTCCGCTCCGGACTCGTGACTCTCAACCCAGCAGCAGCGCTAACGTTTGCACGTCCTCTCCCGTTAATGCGGCAGGTAAATAATCAACTAACAGTGCATATTATGTTAGCGCAATCTGCCTTATTACAAGACCTGCCATTACTGTACATGTAGGTGACCATGATGAGAGAGACAGACAGAGTCTGGCTGGCGCTCGCTGGCAGTTCTCGCTGCAGTCTACCGGTAGCGCTCCTTAGCCTGACATGTCGAGCAGGTCAAGTTGTCAAGGTTGCACCATTCAATGCCTATCATGTCAAGTTTCTTTGTCAATACCTGTTAGCACCAAGTAAAAAAATGTCTGACAGTCTAAGTTTGTGGTCAAAGGCTTGCAACCCATTTGCCACAGCAGATGCCCCCGATTTTTGGTAAGTGAATGTGTTTAATTGTAGGCAGGGACATTACTGGATATTCTTGTGTAATTGCCACAGAACAATTTATGTTATACTTTGTTATTGCTACAGAAGAATGTTGCAGCTTTAAGGCAGGGATGACTCCTGGAGTTGCTTTCTCACTGCATATGCTTTATTTCACAATCAGATCGATTCGATAACAAAAACATACAGCAGCTCCTCTCCTACTCCTAGCCCTTCGCTGCGGTGGAAAAAAGAACGACTTCAATCCCCTTCAAGGAACATACGTACAAAATAGTTTTCCTGATACACCAATGGGGCGTTCAATGCCATCTTGTAAATATGAGTACTCTGGCAGAGTAACAGTTCAAATGAAAAATACACCAGAACAAACAAGCAAACAAAAAAAGAAGTGTGGGGTACCTTTGAACCAATGAACAAAGTATAACAAATATAGAACATAACATGCGAAGACAAAACAAAATTGCAAACTCATACAATCATAAGAAAGTTGTAGGTGGTAGGGCGGTACCTTTGAACGCACATGTGAACAAAAGTATAACAATTTATATTTTATAACATTAAGCGTTCCGTACTACACGATTTCTCAATATGTATATGTCTACACGAAAGTTACACGTATTTAATTTTCCTATTAGTATTTTTACATTCTCGCAAATTTCTTGTTTTTCCTGTGGTGGACCTTCTATAGACACCGATGTCGTCACGTAGAAGATGCTCCTTTACATCGATTCTCTATCAATTATGGCCTGGATACTTCGCATCATATTGACGTCTCATTTACTCTTTATGGAGTTATGTAAAGGGCCATGGTACTCCAATTTCTATTCTTGTGCAAAAGAGAAGTATTATATAAATAACAAGCTACTTACTAGAGCCTTAATCGACCGTTATGTTCTCCTTTTTTTTAAA
This sequence comes from Haplochromis burtoni, assembly GCF_018398535.1. Classification (NCBI taxonomy): domain Eukaryota; kingdom Metazoa; phylum Chordata; class Actinopteri; order Cichliformes; family Cichlidae; genus Haplochromis; species Haplochromis burtoni. Next base: position 1,980 of record NW_024583087.1, on the reverse strand, counting down.
AATAAAATATCTAATAAAAAAGATCTCCTGATAAGAGAATCTTAAAAATCGAATTTGCAGTTAAACAAGCAATAGCACGAGACCAAATATTGTTAGTGAATCGGAATCGTTTTTAAAAAGTCTTATACAACATATACCACGCATCCGCCTAACTGCCAGCTGAACCATACTCAAAACCAGACGTAACACAACAAACATTATCTCTGCTTGCACTATTGTAATACGTGTTCGTAAAGCTGTGTAACCCTCATTTGCTGCATACTGCACACTAGTGAATACAATATAATCAATCCCAAAAGATAGTCTAGGTGATTTAATACGTGAGAACAAAACAAGAAAAGTAAGGGTGCCAAACGATTTACGCCTCCAAATCAACAACCTCAGAAAACAATAATACAATTCTGTATTAAAGCATTGCGCATAAAATCAGATCCGAGTGCTTAATAATAAATAAAATAATTATACTCTATTTTGTCCTTGTAACTACAGTTAACCAATCATAGTAATAAAACGTAAGTAATCTGCATCAAAATTTATATCCCTGATTGAGTTTTGGTATTGGTACAGACGATTGTCAGTTGAGGCGAAAAATTTTTTTAACCAACTCAATTCGACATCATCTCACCCGTTGCCTACTGGTGGTGGTCAGAGGGCCCGGTGGCGCCAGTGTCCGGCAGCCTCGCCTCTGTCAGTGCGCCCCAGGGTGGCTGTGGCTACATTGTAGCTTGCCATCACCAGTGTGTGAATGGGTGGATGACAGGTTGTGTAAAGCGCTTTGGGGTCCTTAGGGACTAGAAAAGCGCTATACAAATACAGGCCATTTACAGGCCATTTACTATACAGTACATAAAATTAAAATTCACACGTAACTGAAACGTTTAATTATGCAGGCTACAAAAAATAAATTAAGTTTAGATTATATTTATATGAAACCTGTATACTTACTGAATATGTATACTTCATTTTAACCATATCTAATATCTTATGTGTGATTTCTATTCTAGCTACAACCATATGTATATTATGGTGTGTTGGGTGTGTGGGGCGGGCGGGGGGTGACATTGTGCTGTTAAACAAGGTTTTGATCTCTTGCTACGCCCTCTATAATTGTATCGATAGTCCGCTGCACCCTTAGCAAACATTTCTTTAGGATCCGCTCGCCTAGCCACTGCACTATTGGTGTCATGGCATCGAGCGGCTCACAACAACACAGCTCACCAGGACCATTTGTCACATCTTTGGAGATGCGGCGCTCCCACACGCTCATAGACATTCGGCTCGCTTCTCCTGCTCCTTCATTGCTGATAGACTCCACCTCTTAGAATGACACTAGGACTGGCTTCACCTCTTCACACAAGCTCCAAACATGCAGCGTATATCGATTGCGCCTGCACACCGCAGATCCCCCCGAATGCCCCATACAGCGGGACATCAATTAGAGGCAACCCCTAGGTTCTCCAAGTGGTGTAGTGCTATCTCATGCTCGCTGACACTGTCTTGCAGCACCAACACATGTTATACATCTGAAGCTAGAGCCACGTCTGCCACTCGCATCAACATCCACGAGAAACATGAGGACTCGATGCATATTACTACCGAGCCTGTCTCCGTACCCGCATGTATCATGAAACCACGCGACGATGTATTTGTTATCATCTTTGCGCTTCCACTCCCAGGGTGCATTGCAGATGTTGCCGCCTACGCGGGCTCCGGAGGCAGGTGAGATCGACTGACTTACGTGCGACCATATGCCGATTTAAACAGAGAAATTTCAATTCATCCACATAAAGGTGCTACTGGTAGGCCTTTGCTTGTGGTTGTGATGTGTCGCATGTAACTAAATAGTGATCTTCGCATATTTCGTTGTTTCCTCCCGTTTAAACTGAAATATCTACTTTTCAAGTAATTGCAAACCGGTGCCCTTGTTGTCATCCGTTGCTCCCGTTATAAACCAACCAGGTATCTAGATGCATTAAGATA
>NW_024583086.1:191651-197373 GCF_018398535.1 Haplochromis burtoni | reverse complement strand
TAGCCATTGTTAGATCAAACAACCCAGTTCAGCCTTGCACTAGTGCAAATGTGGCTTAATTGAAAGTCAACTTTAACTGTCAGATTTTTAATCTCAGTATGCTTTGAAAAGGAAATCAGCCTATAGTTGTGTTGGCCTGACACACTTTTCTTGGCCCTGCTGCTGCAATGCACGCAACTGTATACTGGAAAAGTACTGCAACTTATTTTTGGAGATATATGGTATACCCTCCCACCATCAGGTAAAAGGACCCAGAGGATCAGGGCCTCCTCTGCAAAGTGCTTTATCAACTTCTTCCCACAAGCTATGAGAATCGTACGTACCTTACAAACAACTATCATTCCCCTGTCAGCTTTAACACATAGGTCAACTCAACCTTCATTTCCTTAAGTCTGCATGGATGTGACATAGACCGCACTGAAGAGACTCTATTCCTTAAGGAAATCATTTCGTTACCCAACATCTAGGTTGACAGCGAAACAACTAGTAGCTCAGTGTGTCAACAATTGGAAGAAGAAACTGGTATCACAACTGTAGATCAACAAGGTACAACACAAATGCTACTGCAAGGCGGAAAAGGACAACAAGTCAGACTGCAGTGATCAGTGAGATGCTTGACTACAGCCACAAGGAGCAGCACCCTCCATGAGAAGGAGACTAAAGGGTACAATCAAGGTAGGACGGAGGGAAGTTTGCCAACTATTGAATCTGCATAAATGTGTGATGAAGAAGACACCTAGGAAATACAGCAAGCTGCTCATACCTGATGCCTTGGAAACAGCTAAACAGCCTTGGCTGGCTACTTGAAAAGGTATAATAACAGGAACAATAACCAACTGTACTCCATGGACAGTGCACAGTGGCAGGGGAACAATATGAGATAGCACCACCAAGGCTGAAGACGGACCATTACTGGAAGAACATATGGGAGAAGAATGCAACCCATAACAACAATGCTCAGTGGCTAGTGAATCTCAGAGCAGACCACAGGAACCTCTCTGACCAGGGTCCAGTAACCGTCACAGTGGCGGACATCCAAGAAAGGGTCTCCAATATGAAGAGTTGGACAGTACCAGCCCCCAACATGATTCACACCTACTGGCTGATGAAGCATCCCACATAGCAGATAGGTCTGGCCCAGATCTGGTGTCAAGCCAGCACTGCCAGCTGACTTCTGGCATGGTAAGTGGCATGTCATCCAGATATAGGCAAGGCCTGCTGTAGATGGCACTGTCTATGTAATGGCATGCCACATCTGGCCCGATTATGGTTTGGTTTATGTGGCCCAGGTTCATAGAAAGCAGGTCTGGCCCGATTCCGACATCAAGCTGGCACTTCTGACTGACTGGTGTCATAGCGGGGTGTATGTCAACCAGATGTGGGCCAGGTCTGGCAATGATGGCACTATTTATGTTCCTATTTATCTATTTTAGTTAGAAAATCCAAATGCCATGTTGCAATACTATACTGCTATGGTAGCCAACAATTCAAATGCAGTTTTGACAGGTTTGTGAGTGTACACTTTATCCAAAACCTAGTGAGGGTTTACACATGCTTTCCACTGGGTGGCTGTACCTCAGGAGGTAGAGCAGGTCATCTACTGATTGGAAAGTTAGTGGTTCGATCCCTTCAGCTTCAGTCTGCATGTCAAGAGTGTGAATGTGTATGAATGTAGTTAGGAAGCACTCAGTTTAGAGAAACCGTGTGAATGTTGCATGTTGTATAGAGCACTTTGAGTGATCCGCGAGAATAGAAAAGCCCTATATAAGAATCACTGTCTGAATAGAGTTTCGTTGTGTTTCTTGTGCACTATTATGTTCCGGCACATGTTGTTATTACCTGACTTGATTAATGTACACATAAGGCTGACATGTGGGCTGAAACTGTTCTGGGCCAGCACAGGGCCAGCATTGTGTCTGCAACTGGCCTTGTGCTGGCCCATGTGTGGTCCTCCTCTGGCAAAGGGATTGGAAGGGATTGGTTTCATCCAATTACTGGCCAATAACCTGCCTCAGTAACACATGGAAGTGGCTGTCAGGCATCATAGACCAAGATGAACAGGCACATGGGTCAATACATCAGTGGGGCACAGAAAGGAATTGGCAGGAATACCAGAGGAGCGAAACACCAGATGCTCGTAGGCAGAGCAATTGCCCAAGACTGCAAGACCAGACTGACCAGCCTGTGCACTGCTTCAATTTACTACAAGAAAGCTTATGACTCAATGCCCCACACATGGATCCTGGAGAAGCGTAGTCAGATGGTAACAAAGAAAGGGAAGGTAGTCAGAACTGAGGAGATCACACTACCAGAAGGCAACATTGCAGACATTGACGGCAGCTACAAGTACCTGGGGATCCCACAGGCAAATGGAAACCATGAAGAGGCCGCTGAGAAAGCTGCAACCACCTGCAGTACCTGCAGAGGGTCAGGTAAGTCCTGAGAAGTCAGCTGAAAGGTAAGAACAAGATCTGTGCTATCAACACCTACGCCCTGCCAGTGATCAGGTATCCCAAACCCTGGGATGCATGCTAAGTGGAAGGAAGGAGGCCAAGGACGGGTGAGTGTCAGAACCACTGTCCAGGATGAAACAACCAAAATCCATGAGTGCATCATCAAGATGGCCACAACCAACAGTGTGCTTAGTGAATACCTCAGGCAGCAGAAACCCAAGAAGAAACCCACTGTGTGTCAGTGGTTCTAGTTTCAGTCATTATGCATGTCACAGTCTGGCGAGGGCAGACTGTATGAATTGAAAAAGGACCCAAAATGCAGACTCCAAGAACAGGGAACAAAACTTGAATGTTAACAAAAAGCGAGCCGTTTAATATGGCTGGAAAAAAGGTACAAACAAAGGGCAAGGCAAACTGAAGCAAAATTAACACAAACCTAAACTGGGAAATCTAAACAAACAATAAGAAAAACCTAGACAAGAAACTTGGAAGCATGGCATAGGAAACATGGCGTGGACAACAGACGACCTGACAATCACACACTGAAAACAGAGGACTTAAATATACTGAGGGATAACGAGGGGGAATGAGCCACAGGAGGAGAGCACAGCTGAGAGTAATTAAGCAGGACGAGGCAAGGACGCAAAACTAGAAACACTCACATGAGACATGGACCTTCAAAGTAAAACAGGAAACACACTGACTGAATTCTAAAACACGCAAACTTAACAGCAACTGGGGGGACAGAACATAGGAACCTGAAACATGGCACAAAACATCACAGTGGACATAACATGGAACACAGGGAAGCCATATAACAAAGCCAAAGAACTAAACCTATGATAACCATAACTGAGATCTAGGGAAACAAGAAACAGTATATCAAAGGACTCAAAACATAACCCATAATATAAAAGCACAGGATCTCTTCCAAATAAAATAGGAAACATAATGAGACGCAGACATGACAACCAGAACTTAACGTAAGACACAGACATGAAACACATGAAGAGCAGGGGAGATTTACCATAGTTGGAAACACGAGGGGGAAATAATAACTAGAAACACTTAGGCATAATAATACAAACTTGATAACATAAGACACGCAGCATGAAACACAAAGGGTGAGGGGAAGCGTAAATACAGGGGAAGAAAACACAAGGAGTCTAATAACCAAATGAACTTAGATAACCTAATGAACAAAATAAACTCAAACTTAAAACGCTGGGTCAAAAGACCCAGGACCATGACAATGCAGAAATACTCTTTTTAAGGTTAGGGAAACCTGCAGTCAGCTGAGACTAAGAGAAGTCACTTGTATGAGTGCTTAAAAATGCATTAAAATGCTACGTCAAGATGAACAGAATCAACCTTTTGGAATTTCCTTACTTGGATGATTGAGCATGCATCAAGACGTTCCAACTGTAAGGTGCTAACCAATGTCAATCGCACTGTCTTCTTAAAATTTGATACTAAAGTTCAATCTGATCAAATCAAACAATATCAGTGCTTTCCCTTTTCTGTGAAAGTGTATGTGTTGTTGGCACTAATGTATTAAACAAAAAGCTGTAGATTAAACTGAATGCACATTAGTTTGTCTTTGCATCATCTGAGATGGTGAACACATTCACACCTATTGCATCAAGCATCGGTACCTTCCACTCAGCACTTCCATCTAGCATTTTGGAAAGGATTAAAAAAGGAAGACAGCGTTTATCTGAGCATAGAAACTGTTCTTCTTAAATGTCTGACAGAATACAATGCTGCATCAAACTGTACACAAAGCTGGAAAAGGAACAGGAGAAAGAGAAAATCAGTGGGAAAGAAAAACGAAATCCTTACTTGAGCTGGTGTCAGAGTAATGATAAAGAAGCCGAGCAGATGAGTGATTGTGAATTGATAACCTCTGAGCAAACTGCTCTCCTCTCACTTGCCAGAGTTCACCTTGGGGGTCAGCCTTGATTCAGTACGCCTCTGATATCATGTCTCTGAACTCCAAGGCACACAAAACCCTCAATAAAAGCCCAGCTTTGGCACGTTGCTTCTACTCTCCACTTTTTTTGTTGCCAGCTGCATTTTTCTTTACAAAACACACTATACACACCTGGATTTCATGAGCTCCATCTTTTCCAAGGTTCAGACAAGACATTGAAGATTAACGTTTAATTTTTTTGGTTTTTTGTCTTTAAGTTTGTAAATGACTCCAGCTGTGCATGTTAAGATGATTTTATTTTCCTTGTAAGCTTCTTGAATTGGTCTTGAATTTACACTCTAAAGTCAAATGATCCTGCAGTAACAGAGATCGGCCGGGAAAATACACATTAAAGTGTTGTAAGCTTTACACACACACATTAATGAAAATGTCTACTTTTAAAGCTGACATGGCATTTTAAAAAACCTTTGAAGTTTCAAGTTTTTCTTTCTTGATCAATCTGCTATTATATTAGAAAAAGAATGCAAAGGTAATTTGGCCTGACCACATCTAAATTCCTAATTAACTCTGATAATCATGTGTGGGTGAATTCCTTTGACTGAACATACCATCTAAGGAGTAAAAGGAGGTGTGTCAGAGAAACTCTGGAGATTTTCTCCAAGCATAACAGCCCAGTGCACTTCAGACCCAGCCATACCCTCACACAAAAACTGGTTAATCCCAAGGACAAAACTCCCAAACACAAGCTAAACAACATAGTGCAGCAAAGAGTGCTCAGACCTCTATACTGAAGAAAGCAAACAGCCACGCCATAAACACATGGCATAACATAGAAGAGCCGAGACAAGACTCAGCTGTACATCTGCATCTAAAGGTCAAAGGTCACTCTTTCGAGGATGCCAATGTTCACATTTTGGACAGAGAAGACAGGTGATTTGAAAGAGGAGTGAAAGAAGCCCTTTAAGTCCACTGTTAATGGCCATTTTTGAACAGAGGGGGGAGACACCAACTATCTGCCACCTACAATGCAGTTTTGAGATCCCAATTCCCAGGCGCCTCAACCCCCATTCACATCTTGTGTCAGGTAACCTCAATACGTCACATGATAGGGTAAGGCAAGGGCTCACAATGGTTTCACCAGTGATGCAAATGACCCACAGCTTTTTTCACACCTTGGCTAGTGATAACTCAATAGTGGGTCACCGACCACCTCCTATAGGGCTTCGGAGTTGACGTCACGCCGCAATGCATTGTGGGAGCGCGGCGGCATTTTCGGGGTCTACGAATCAAAACAAACACACTGTGTTGGAACGACGATTACAAGATGCTTAAAAGC
>NW_024583086.1:150507-157478 GCF_018398535.1 Haplochromis burtoni | reverse complement strand
TGCTCAAACGACAATGGACTGTATAGAGACCGATTGCGTCCAGAGGCGAAGCGGCGGTACTTGCAGAAAATAGCTGCAGTGGAAATGTGGACCCGTATGAAATACGGCCGTGGAGTAGAAACCCTGAAGACCAACCGCTATTGACGTAGCCTGACATATTTCATACCTTGTCTGTGGAGTCAGCGCGTACAAGTGGTCATTCAAACAAAGGTAAGTCAGCTCGAGTACTGCGTGTAAAATGTGTTTGATTTCCCTGCAAACATTCACATTAGTGCAGCATAAATTCATTCATGAGGGGAAATTACAGTGAGAACATGTGGAGGCTGTTAGAGGGATAACATAGTGAGTTCAGTGCATTGATGAGACATTGTCCTGAAGCATTTAGTTATTCTTTATGGTTAAAGAAATTGCAATGTTTTATTCATATTTATTATAAATAATCCTAATTACACATCTTGCATCCATATATGTATCTTGTGTCACTAAAAATACATTTTATTTTAGTTTTATATATTGATCAATGACCTGCAGAATCTCCTTATCATATTAAGTGATTCATAATTGTCACTTTATGCTTTCTCCATCTCTACAGTGATGACATCCTTGCATTACATACTTTAGGTTCATTTTCTGCAGGCAGGTTTCTGACAGAACAGACAGATTTAGACTATAACCTGCAGCGTTCTATAGATGGACACATAAAGAAATGAAAAATGACATGTCTGTGCTAACTTTCTAAACACTTTTTACATTTATGATAAAGTAGATAAAACACATTTGTGTCGGCCTTGGCTCATAGTTCTTGTCTTTAAATGAACTTTGTGTGTGTTTCAGGTGCTGCACTCTAAGACTGAATGAACCAGCATTGCAGCCATGGGTCACTGTGAGCATCACAGGGAAGGTTGAAGCCGCCCGCTGCAGCTGCATGGCCGGAGTCGCAGAGACCTGCAGCCATGTCGCTGCTCTTCTGTCTAAAGTAGATGGAACAGTGTTGATCCGTGGCACAAGGACTGTTACACATGAACCTGCATACTGGGTTTGCTGGGTAATGTGACCAAGATACAGCCAGAGGTTGGCCATAAGATAGACTTCTCCTCTTCAGCTGCCCAAAAAAAGGCTCTTGATCAAAACATACACAGACAATCTGTAGTGACAGGGAAAAGGAGCCTCAAAACAGAAAAATCCCACCTGCTACTGTGGAGGAGTTGTCACTGCTATAATGCCATCATGTTTTATCTAGGGGTCTAGATGTATGCCTGTAGTGCACTGCCGTGTAAATAATTTGCATTTACTGAATATGTACTGACTGAGTCCCGCTGTTCAAAAGTTGAATAAAGAAACAAAATAATTTTGCCTTTTTTTTTTTTTATTAAAACCACTTTATAGAACATCACATCAGTTACAGTGATGATGTCATTTACAGTTTACAAATGACAAAATGTTTACATAAAATCATGAGTGTTTACATGATATCACCCACTACTAACATTACTTTATTTACTGTATCTTTTGAAAAAATAACAGCACAAGACTTAAGAATATTTAACAGGAGCAGGTTTCATTCTTCTCTGGTTTTATTATCACACTGTTCACCAAACGCAGCAAATCTTCACCATCTTATCCAGGAGGGTCACCTCTTCACCCTCACATGGAAGAAGTAATCTGATTGGCATGGTGGTATGTTTGAAGCAGGTCCCTCGTGTAGCGCTGGAACCCAGTCATGATGTGTTTCACCCATTTCATCGGCTGGTTTGCTGCAATAATGTCAAATAATTAGCAACTCTATAAATAGAAGGTAGTTCTGCAAAATCACTCAGTAGGATGTTTGTTCTAATTTGCTATGAGCTCAGAGCGCATCGAAAATGAAACTAATAGGCTATAAAGAGTGATATGAACATATTTAGAACTTACCGGAATGAAAATGTCTGGAGCACCAACAGATATTTGGAGATGGAAGAGAGCTGCACGTCAGCTCGTCTCACAGCTGCTCTCCAGGCTGGACGCCTTCGTTTGGTAACATCGATACACGAGCTGCCTCATGTTGCTTCCAGGTTGGGAAAGCATAAAAAGACAATCCAACCTTATTCCCGTGCCGGTCGTAAGATCGAACATTGCAGCCGAGCACACAGCAAGTACGAACCATGGCTATGCTATCGCTCCTAGCTTAGACCCCCAAAATGGTGAATCGGGCCAAAATCCTTTCCACGCCCACCCCCGTGACATCACGCTCCGAAGCCCTATAGGACAACCCCCACTAGTCTTTAAATATCTGGGACTCTCCAGCTTTCGGTTTTTAGAACCGAAGAAGCCATTGGATGACAGGTGAAGCATCTTCCTTCTTTTTTCAAGCTCGTAAGGCTTCCATTCTCTCATTTAAACATATAGAGTTTGTTATCTCAAACCAGACCTTGTGTGTGGACTTATTTTGCATATTGGATCTTATTTCTATTTGTTTTTTTCTTTCTTTTTTCTTTCTTTCTGTAGGCCGTTCCATCTACAGTGGGGCAAAAAAGTATTTAGTCAGCCACCGATTGTGCAAGTTCCCCCACTTAAAATGATGACAGAGGTCAGTAATTTGCACCAGAGGTACACTTCAACTGTGAGAGACAGAATGTGAAAAAAAAAATCCATGAATTCACATGGTAGGATTTGTAAAGAATTTATTCGTAAATCAGGGTGGAAAATAAGTATTTGGTCACCTCAAACAAGGAAAATCTCTGGCTCTCACAGACCTGTAACGTCTTCTGTAAGAAGCTTTTCTGTCCCCCACTCGTTACCTGTATGAATGGCACCTGTTTGAACTCATCATCTGTATAAAAGACACCTGTCCACAGCCTCAAACAGTCAGACTCCAAACTCCGCCATGGCCAAGACCAAAGAGCTTTCGAAGGACACCAGGAAAAGTATTGTAGACCTGCACCAGACTGGGAAGAGTGAATCTACAATAGGCAAGCAGCTTGGTGTGAAAAAATCAACTGTGGGAGCAATCATCAGAAAATGGAAGACATACAAGACCACTGATAATCTCCCTCGATCTGGGGCTCCACGCAAGATCTCATCCCGTGGGGTCAAAATGATCATGAGAACGGTGAGCAAAGATCCCAGAACCACACGGGGGGACCTGGTGAATGACCTGCAGAGAGCTGGGACCAAAGTAACAAAGGTCACCATCAGTAACACACTACAACGGCAGGGAATCAAATCCCGCAGTGCCAGACGTGTTCCGCTGCTGAAGCCAGTGCATGTCCAGGCCCGTCTGAAGTTTGCCAGAGAGCACATGGATGATACAGCAGAGGATTGGGAGAATGTCATGTGGTCAGATGAAACCAAAGTAGAACTTTTTGGTATAAACTCAACTCGTCGTGTTTGGAGGAAGAAGAATACTGAGTTGCATCCCAAGAACACCATACCTACTGTGAAGCATCTCTCTCTTTTCTCTCACCCGTGCGCACGTCTTTGAAACTCTGAGTCGGTCTGCCAGTGTCTCATTTCTCTCTTACTGTGTTTGAACAAATTGTCAACCCCTTGACATGTAGTCATTTGCATTTTCATAACCTGCTCACTCAAGAGGACTTAGTTTCCTATTATAACTCTAGTCTCAACAGTAGTCTAAACTCTGTTGCCCCACTCAAAACCAAATCTGTATCATTCTCTCAGTCAGCACCCTGGTTTACAGCTGAACTCAGGCTCCTGAAAGCAAAAAGCCGACGACTTGAACGCCTTTATAAGAAAACTGGTCTGAATATCCACAAGGAAATGTTTAATAATCATATTATGTATTACAAGGAGTGTATTAATCAAACAAAATCTGCTTACTACTCCACCATTATCTGTTCAAAAGATGATTCAACCAAGATACTGTTTTCACTGTTCAACTCTTCTTTCAGGTCACCAGATTTTTTACCTGCTCATCTTTACTCGTCCTCCTTTTGTGATTCTTTAATGTTATTTTTCATTGAGAAAATTCACAAAATACACCATGACCTGGTTTCCGAGGTTCCATTTAGCTCTTCCTGTGTAATTCATCTCCCATCACACTGTTTTTCTGCTTTCCAGCTCCCCTCGGTTACTGATATTTCAGATTTCATCTGTAAGTCAAAACCTTCTACTTGTCAGCTAGACCCCATTCCTACAGTTTTGGTTAAGGCATGTCTACCTTCTTTGCTTCCCCTCATATTTGTTTATGTCTTGTGCTTTTATGATTCTGTAAACTGCTTGCATTTATGTTGCTTTTATTCTACTCTGTACAGTGACCTTGAGTGTTTTGAAAGGCGCTTTCAAATAAAATGTATTATTATTATTATTATTATTATTATATGTGATCAAGACCAGCGATTAAGTCCTCTTGGTTTCATTGTAGTAGAATCCCACTACCTGAAGCCCTGATTTTTCTGATCTGAGCCATGGAAGCCAATAATATAAACTTGGGGTGGGTTTCCATTATCGATTTTAAAATCAATTTTAGTTTTAATAAGGTAATATTAATTCATTAAATCCTGAATCACTTTTTAAATATAAATGTACTTTGCCAAAATCTCCAGAATCTCAGCTTAAACCTCACAAAACTATTTAAACAACCACCAAACAGCTAAAACAGTAAATGAGAGCAGGTAAACCGATTCCACACAAAGACGTAAACACAGAGCGTGGACCCAATGCATCAGAATCTGTGAGATGTCGGCTTTCTCACCCACCGTCGGGGCTGAAAGCTGACAGCTCACAGATTCTGAAACTGCAGGTTTCGTCACTCTCCAACCAAAATTGACTGAACCAGCAACAAAAGCAGATCAAAACTACGCTTGATGTTACTCAAACATCTTCATGTTTCCACCACGATAAAATCACAATTCCTGCACAGCACTCTCTCAGTGTACTCAGAGAACAGTTTCCCATCTCAAATCTCAGTTTTTGGCATTATTTGCTCGCTTATTAAACACCAGTCTACCGTTTATTACAGTGCTGTCGGCCACTATTTTTTTTTTCCAAAACTGACTTCCAACACAACCCTTATTTCTGCTGTTCAATATCGAAGAAATTGAAACAAATTATGCCAAATTGCTAAACTCTTAGCTGTGTCTGTAATCAAACCTCTGTAACTTTGCTCTGCTTCATTTCAGCAGCATCAGGTAATGTTCAGATTCGTGGTTTTCTTCAGTTTTTGTTCTACTGCAGAATATTTTTAAGGTTGCTATAAAAGGCCAGGACAGGAAAATCTCCTTCATGTTTTTCTGTACTTTGACACAAAGGCATCTGCTGTGAGGCTCACACCTCTGATGAAGTCTCACAAGTGTCAGTACTGATAAATTATGAGAATTATAATATTTCTGATTGTCGGAGGCAAAATCGAATCGAATTGAATTGATGCGGGACCTTGTGAATCAGAATTGAATCGATTTTAGAAATCAGTGACGATACCCAGCCCTAATATAAAATAGTGATGATCTGCTAATTGATAAACTGAAGGTTTAATTTCAGGCTCGGCCTCCATTGATAGCCGGAAAAAGCAGGCAACTGTCCCAGTGCTTCTAACGCTCTGGGCAACGGTCTATTCATTCATTCATATAGACTATGATGGACGGATTGTGTTCTATGGTATGGTTTTCTATCCAGGTGATTTTATTGGTAGTACGTTTGGGATCACTATCATTTAAAAAAAAACAAAAGAAACTCAAGAAACAGATTATGTTTTTTGACAGGTTGTTAGTAATGTTTTTTTACAGTTTAAAAATGGTTCTTTGTTAGGTATAGACACAACGGCGGTGAATCTCTTGAGTATGCTGATTTTCATGCTTGAATAATTAATTGGTCAGTGATAAGTGCCTTAACAAAGAGAATAATATTCCTCTGACAGTGACAGTGAGAAAAAGCAAACAATTTTCAGAAGGCCTTAAGAACTACTGCTCAAGACTACTTGTTTTGCTTCCAATTAACCAATGGCTCCTTGGAAGAGTAGAGCGGGGTGATTAAAAGAGGTTGGCTCAAGACTTTTGTATAGTATTGTATATCTTAGCCTCGCCAAAAGGAATCAGCTGGAAATCATTTCAGTTCTTTTAAAACCAAAGGAAGTATCCGGAGGATGGAAAGAGGTAGCAAAAGAAAAAGAATGCAACAATCAAAAGGCCATACCTGCACCTTTAAAAACTGTGTGTAGGTGCAAAACCAGTCATGGTAAATAGGCTTTTCTACTCCATCCAAACACTCAAAGCACTTCAACGAAAAGAAAAGAAAACAAATTTGTGTTGCAAATTCTTCAGATCTATGCTTCTCAGTAATTTGTCTTTTGTAAGAAAGGACATGCTGCATGGAACACAAGATTACATTTTATGTACAGGGAGTGCAGAATTATCAGGCAAGTTGTATTTTTGAGGAATAATGTTATTATTGAACAACAACCATGTTCTCAATGAACCCAAAAAAACTCATTAATATCAAAGCTGAATGTTTTTGGAAGTAGTTTTTAGTTTGTTTTTAGTTTTAGCTATTTTAGGGGGATATCTGTGTGTGCAGGTGACTATTACTGTGCATAATTATTAGGCAACTTAACAAAAAAACAAATATATACCCATTTCAATTATTTATTTTTACCAGTGAAACCAATATAACATCTCCACATTCACAAATATACATTTCTGACATTCAAAAACAAAACAAAAACAAATCAGCGACCAATATAGCCACCTTTCTTTGCAAGGACACTCAAAAGCCTGCCATCCATGGATTCTGTCAGTGTTTTGATCTGTTCACCATCAACATTGCGTGCAGCAGCAACCACAGCCTCCCAGACACTGTTCAGAGAGGTGTACTGTTTTCCCTCCTTGTAAATCTCACATTTGATGATGGACCACAGGTTCTCAATGGGGTTCAGATCAGGTGAACAAGGAGGCCATGTCATTAGTTTTTCTTCTTTTATACCCTTTCTTGCCAGCCACGCTGTGGAGTACTTGGACGCGTGTGATGGAGCATTGTCCTGC
>NW_024583086.1:81992-117524 GCF_018398535.1 Haplochromis burtoni | reverse complement strand
TTGCCACAGCAGATGATTTTCAGTAAGTGAATGTGTTTAATTGTAGGCAGGGACATTACTGGATATTCTTGTGTAATTGCTACAGAATAATTTATGTTATTACGGAGCCCCGCAGGGTACATGGGAGAAAAAAAAATTAAGACTGACTTTTGCGAGAGCTCGCAAAACAAACTCGGGATCTCGCAAAACTTTTGCGGGATCTCACAAAAGTTGAATTCCAACAATGGCGGCAGCTACTTAGTTGTAATATTACTCTTTCTGGGTCACAAAATACACTTTTAAGATATTTTGTGAATGTAGTTGTGTAAACGTCAGATACCTGCTCGGTTTACAAGACATCACATATTTGCAAAAGTGTTCCGACGTTTTCGGAGATCTGACACCCGCCATCTCGAAGCTAACGGGAGGTCGAGACCTACTACAGCCGGAAGGAACACCGCTTTCCCGGCACATCATGCCTCGACCTCCCGGTTGGCTTCGAGCTGGCGGCCTCCGAAGAATGCGGCTAAAACCTTTGCGAGATCTCGCAAAACTTTTGCGAGATCCCGAGTTTGTTTTGCGAGATCTCGCAAAAGTCCGTCTTAATTTTTTTTTCTCCCATGTCCCCTGCGGGGCTCCATATGTTATACTTTGTTATTGCTACAGAAGAATATTTATTTTATTATTTTACATTTACAATTTTTTTTCCTGGGGACCCTGTGACACCCTATTACAAATCTTAAGATCTTAAGATTTGTAAGGCCATGTTACTCCTAAATTTCTATCTTGTTCAAAGAGAAGATATAAAAAAAAAAGTTCTAAGCTAATCGACCTTAGTGTTCTCGATAAGAGAATCGATAAAGAATCGATAAAGAATCGAATCATTAAACAGAATCGAAAATGGAATCGGAATCGTAAAATTCTTATCCCATCCCTACATGTCGCAGTAGAAAACCTTTCTAATCCTTTAGCACTGATCAAAGAACTAAATCAAAATTTAAATACTAATAAGATCAAATATAAATCTGGCTCCCCACTGTTGGTGCTATTCTCCCTGTAACTGGATCATGTGTCCCCCTCATCTCTCTGCTGTTCCAGCCCTTGCCTTCTCCTCCTAGCACATCTTAAGCCGACCTCTTTGATGTTATTTTGGGATCAATATGTTCTGGAAGCCAGCGAGTTCCTCTCATGCTACAGGGAGAGAGGGAGGAAGTGTGAACCAGATTTTGTCAACTGACAGCATGTGAGGATGCATCTCTGCGTTCTTCAGGCCACTTCGAGCTTTCTGACCACCATCCTCAGAAAAGTGTCCCACGGTGCAGTACAGATAAATGCTATAACCATACATGTTTGACTCTGGGACTGGATCCACCTAAAGAGACTCAGCAGGAAGTGCACGTGGTGTGTCCTTGCATTAATATGAATATTCAACCAGCAACAGAGACAGCCAGCTGGCACACTACTGTTATTGCTGTTTGTATGCAAAGGATTCTTCTTCTTGATACTTTTATCACAATTGGTATCAATTTAAAAGATTTATTGAGACATGACAATGAAGCAATAGGAGGAACTTCATCACTACAATATGCAAATATCATATACACTACTATACCCTTTCAACAGCGCAAACCCCTCTTTGATTGGCTGACAGCTATGACAGGACTCTGTTACAGTTGTTGGTGTTTGAGATATTTCGCTAGATTTGCTCATTTTGCTTATCTCAAATTTAGGTTGACTGACTGATAAATTTTGAAACACCAATGAAACACCAACACACATATCATAACAGGTAAACTTCAAATAACAGATTCAATATGTGACTCAGGCAGAGTTACCGCGGGCTGTAAGAAAAATCTCTACATGAGACAACATGCACTCACCCGCTGAAAAGTCACACAAAATGAAGAGGAGTGAGAAAAGAGGGCTTCCTGCAAGGACCGTGTGACTGCGAAGAGCCCGAGAACGAGGAAAAAAAGTCTGTGCTTTTAATGTGAATGAGTTTCTCTAATAGCCCTGGGAGCAATGTTGTTGGCTAAAGCATGGCTCACTGGTTTAATGGTAATAAGATTTAGAACGTGGTATATCATCTTTAGATGGAAACTAGCGAGTTTACTCCCTGCTACCTTTGAACTCCGTTAAACTAAATAAATCCTGTTTTTCATGTATGTTAACCTTCATTGTTACACCTGGTAGAACAGCCACAATGATCATTTTATTAACGCAGTGTTCGTTTGAGGTTTGGGACCTGAGGAAGAGTTTTGGCGCAGTTAAAACAAAAACACTGAGAACACAAAAGCAGCAGAGAATATAATGCTTGCACAGTTTAATGTGAAACCGGAGTATGTCCGCACTCCACGAAGTGAAATAAAACATGTAATAGCCATGAAAACCTTTACTGTGAAAAAGCTGGCGCGAGTCCATCATCAGAGAACCTGATCAACAAACTCTGACATGAAGAAAAACAAACTTTGTAGCTGCTCCATAAACCACTGTTTGTTTTACTCAGCAAAAATCTCCGATAACCTCCAAAAATTGTATTAAAATATACTGATGAACTGTTAACTTAGTCTGATATCACATTTAAATGATACAGCTCTCTGAAGGCAGACAGCTGCCATCCTATTTTGCAAGGAAGGAATAGCAGACAGGGGTGAGTCTAAAGGGGGCATGGGGTGTACAAGGCCTTATTTATTACTGGGATTCTACTTCCTTGTAAGAAATGTAGAATTTTGTAAATTAAGTTGCATTGATATTTAAGACTATGAAAATAAAAACTTTTCATAAGATAATAAAACGTGTACATGGGCCAATAAAACTGTGCGCCACTAACCCGAGGGTTGGTAGGTTGGACACTAAATTCTTATGAATATTAATTAACGTCTACACTTTCTTTTTTCAGCAGCACAGAAAGCACAGGGCAAACTTCACAATGTTAATATGCTCACTCTTCTTCATTGCAGCCTCAACATACTCCTTTAAAGGCTTACAGACACAAACTCAATCATTTGCACAGACACACATGCACAAAGCTCATAAACATGAACACACACCAAATCTACCCGAAGGATAAAACACTGTCAGAACTCCGTTTGCCTCCTATTAATGTCAGAAAGCCTTCCAAGAAGTCAGAGTGAAGCTACATGTTTTATATACATCTTATTTTCTTTGACTGTACTTGAGATTTTTTTATGTATTTATGTATTTAAGAAAATCTTTTCTTTCAAAAATTAAATTTGATATTACTAATTTTCGTGATTAATAATAGTGATTAATAATATTAATACAATCAAAGGATTGTTTTGACAAATGTTGTATGCAGTTAGTTGCATTGCAATTTCTAAATTGTTTTTTCTCTTCTGAATATTTATTATTTCTTATTAATAACACAAAAGTTTTTTTTATCCAATTACTCGATTAATCAATGAAATAATCGATAGATTACTCAATTATTAAAATGTTCTATAGCTGCAGCCCTAATTTTATGTACATTCATTTTTGTATAGAATTATTTATTGTATATTTATATAAGCACAGTTAGGCGATGCACCAAAATGTCATTGTACTGTCCAATCACAACAACGCAACTTGTCATTTTTTTTTCAACTTTTCTTTTCTTGCTTTTATGATTATTAGTGATGACTAACAATCTCACTTCATGGCTCATTATCACTTTTTGTATTTCTATTAGTTATTATTCATCTCTGATTTTCTTCTAAAACTGTGTCTTTGTCCTCTCGTCCTCCCCTCATCCCCAACTGGTCGTGGCAGGACAGGTGCAGAGGTTTCCTCCTGTTAAAATGGAGTTATTCCTTCCCGCTGTCACCAAGTGACTGCTCAAAGGGTCTATTTGCTGGGGTTTACCTGTATTATTTTAGGGTCTTTACCCTGATTTGGCACTATATAAATGTAATCAAATTTAACTTAACTGAAGAATAAGGTTGGGGCCCAGGTTTCCAATGACTGTTTCCAGTGCTGTTGGACAACAGGGTGTCAGTGAGACCTGTGCTACTGTTGACAAAAGACAAAGAAAGAGGGAAAGGGGGGGCATGTTAAGAGGCAGTGAAAGAGAAGGAGAGGCAGATGTGTGGAGTTGAGAATAGAGACTTTAATTGTAGGGACTATGACTGTGTGGAGAGCAGGCTGATTTGATGGTGATAAGGAAAGTATATACAGTGGAACCCCAACTTACGAAATTAATTCGTTCCCGAGGGTCTTTCGTAAGTTGAAAATTTTCGTAAGTCGAAGCACCCATCGCACCTTTTGAGTGAACGATAGGCTATAGGCTAATTGCTAACTGCAACAACAATATGTCGTTCAAGTGGAACAGCGAAGCGCAAGTACGAAAGCCAAGGGGGTTGTCACATGATTCGGAAGGCATTGTGAGCATTGTAGGCATTCTGGGCTCAGCCAATCAGAGCCAGCGGATTTCGTTACGTGGGCATTTTGCCGTAACACGGGCAGAAATATTGACGTCAAGTGCCTTCGTAACTTGAATTTTTCGTTAAATGGGGTATTCGTACGTCAGGGTTCCACTGTATATTGTGTGTGCAGGAGACAGAGTGAAAAGGTAGCAAACCATCAGCATTGGAGGTTGACGTAGGGCTGGGCGATATGGCCTAAAATCCATATTGCAGAATAATTTCAAGCATGTGCGGTAACGATATATATTGTGATATATTCAAAAATATGCATATTCATATATGTCAAAATGACTGAACATACCCACATACAAGACACATTGCAGAAGAATAAACACTTCAAAAAATAATAGAATGCCATTTTAAAAACATTTATTATGCAAAACATTTCTTTTAAAAAATTTAAATGACAAAACTTTTCAAATTTTTAAGCTGTAACAGATCTTTTTCCAAACAATGCAACACAAAATTCTTAAATAAAAAAATAAAAATGGAGAAAATTGCACAAATTTTTTTGAATAAAAAAATACAAGTAAAATATCAGGTAAACACAAAATTCTAAATTGTCAGGATTTCTTTCTTCACTTGCTCGCAGACTTGGTCATACACTTTGGGCATTCCAGTTCAGCTAAAATGTTTGTGGCCAGGTCCCTCGTAATGTGGGTCAAATGTCTTAATCATATTCTTAAAGCCGTTTTCTCTCCACTGTAAGAAATGGCACCATGGTAAGTACATGGTAATGGCATTTGTGATATCAATCCACCGCTGACTGGTTTTCTCATATGGAGGCCTTTGGAAAAGCCTTGGAAAATATCAGTCTTCTGGTGTGTGGGGCCACCTTTTTTCTTTGCACTTGACTGACTGGGCATTTGTGGAAGGCGCAGTTTTTGGCTTTCCTCATATTCCAAAACGTGCTTCGTTTTGAGGTGATAAAACAAATTACTTCCCTCTCTTCGCTATTACTGTTACCCAGCAAAATCTGCAGATGATATTTTTCTGCTCAACATCCGACTGCTTAAACCCAAACCAGGTCCATATGACCGAGGTCGCACCGGTCTTCTTTATGAGCACCTCCTCCCCAGGTGTAAGCTCCATGCTTGCAGCCGCTGCCATGCTTTCGACCAAAACAGGCGCAGCTTGATGACATCATCAATATGCTCTATCGCGGTATGGAGGTATAGTCAAAATCTCCATACTGCGATAGGGCGTGTTGCCTGTTGTCACTGCATATGCCTCACAGGTTGGATGTCAGAGGAGAAGGAAGGTGAAGAGAACAGGGTGGATGAAGAGGCGCTGGGTAGATATGATGTTAACGAGAGTAATGTGGAAGGAGAGGTGGATTTTAGGAAAAGGATGGAAATGGCTGCTGTAAATGTATTTCAGGAAGATGGAGGAACATGAAAGAGTGGAAAAGGGTGCACACAGGTGGACTACAACTTATACAAAAGGTGCAGACTGAAAGAGAGTATGGTGGTGTCAGGCCACCACGTCAGCACTGAAGGGTAGCCTGTAGGATGACTTCATACATCATTTAAGTGAATGCAGAGCTAAGGACTAAATGGTGCACGTCAAAGAAAATAGTGCACAGAATTCCAGAACGAGTTTAGACAGTCTCTGCGTACCAAGGAAAAGTTACCAGATGACTGAGAAAGTACAGCTTTAGTGCTGAGGGAAAATGCAAAGATGCTAAATGCTGGGGGAGATACAGGAGAGGTAGAGGAAGATCTCAGCCTGGGCGTCTATTGTCTTATGTAGTCTGGAAGATGAGTGGATGGTGGGGTGGGTGCAGTTTTCTCTGTGGTGGGGTTGGGTGGACTGTCCCGGGCTCTGTGGGGCCGGGAGGCGCTGCTGCACTGGGCCCCGGTCTGGATGGGCCTGGGCCCCCTTTCCCTGGCGGGTCGCGGAGTATGGGGGTGCCTACTGGGGTCAGCGGGGGAGCTGGCCCCAGGGAGGGGTCACTTGCCCCTCCCTTCCTTCCCTCCCCATCTCCAGCTGCCTCCCTCTTCCCGCTCCACCACAACCACCCACACATGCAGGGCCTTGGAGTAGGGGTATGTCACCAGGGTGCAGAGGAGGCTACCCCCCCCCCGTCCCCTTCTGGCTGCCTCTGCCTCAATTTTATCCCACAACTTAGACATTCACATTACTCACACTCTCATTACACATACATATAGGATCTTGGGGGTGGGCACGATACACGGAGTCCAAAGTACCATCAGGGTGTACACCTCACCCCTGGCGTCGTTGCCCACCTCTCAATTTTAAATACACGTAGACATTGAGGGCTAGCAGGAGGGACTCATGCGCTTACCTGCTGCTCTCTGGCAGGTAGCTCCATGCCCTCCTGGGTTTTAAATGCACCTTAGAACACACATGCATCAACACTACAATGAGCGGGGGAGGGAGGTTTGGAGTCTTCTCTCACCCCCATTCTCTGCTGCCTGTGGAGCGGGGGGCTAGGAGGAGGAGTTGCGCCCTGTCCCCGAATTCATCGGACCGGTCTCGCAGAAGGTAATGTGGGCCTCCCCGTGCTGCAGCCGAGTCAGGGCGGTCTGCTTCTCTCCACCCCAGGGAAGAGGGTAACACTACCTGGGTCTGTTTGCAGTTTCCCCCTCCAGGGGCGAGGGTACCTAGACCCGGTTCGTAGAGTACGCTTGGGGAGTGTGATCGTGTCTACAGCGTCTCTTTATGTCTGTCTCCACCATAATTGCATATGAGAGCATGAGGGTGGGAATGGATGTTTCCCACCCTCATAGACAAAAACAAACAGGCACACACAAATGTGTGTGCCTGTTTGTTTGTCTATATGTCAGGTTGGGTATCAGACGCCACCTCTCTGGGGACATCTCAGGCCCTCCAAGGTTTGGAGGCCTATCTCCCCCCACCACTTCCCCTGCCAGTGGCAGACTCCCTCAGACATCGGTGCGTTGGTGGTTCTTTGTGTCCGGGGATGGGCGTCCAGGTACACACCGGCTCACTCCTTGGTGGCCGCTTATCGGGGCCTGGAGCCTGGGGCTCGCTCGGGCCACTTCGGAGGTGGGGTGCCCTCGGCCTCTCGGCCTGGGGCTCGGTCACTCTGGCACAGCTGGCTGCTGGCAGAGCTCACGGGCGCGTCACTGCAACTCCCCCTGGCTTCTGCTTTGCGGCTTTTGAGTGACCCCTCATCTGGGACTCTCCTCAGCTCTTTCGGGAATGGTGGCACGGTTGCCCCTCCATTGGTCTTCCTTGGTCTCTTGGGCTCTGCTGGCCTCTGGATGTCTGGAGACTGGCTCTCCTCCATACCTGCTTCATGCCCTGGAGGACAGGGCTGTGGCTCCTCTCCACTTCCTCTTCCCCGCTGTTTTTCTTTCCCTCTTTCTTTCTCCCTTTTCTTTTCCCCAGTCAAGTCTGTCCCGTGTTTAGCAAATGAAAATAAAATAAAATAAACAATAAAAGTAAAGGTGAATCAAATAGACCATTACGTCAAGGCTGGGATGGTCCATTTGGTAAAGTAAATCCGTTGGGCCTCTTTCTTCGCCTTTAGACAATAATTCTGATGGCAAAAGAACCAAACGGGACAGGGGCAAAAAGAAAAATGCTAAATGCTGGCCAGCTGAAGCTGTTATGGGATACAGTCTAAATTTAATCTGCTGATGATTTTGCTTAGCTGACTGAAACATGTCCCAGAGCATCCACCATAGCTAGGATTACACACTTGAATTAGGATGGGGTAAGAAAACAGAAAGCCTGCAGATATACAGGGATGGTCATTTAGCGGCAGCATACACAGAACAATAATGTACACGATTTCCACAGCCAGTAACAAAATGTAAAGCACAATGATAGACAGCATTCAACCTGTTTAAGTCCTGGGGAGGTGCATTCATAAAAGGCAGATCACCATAATCCAAAAAAGGTTGCATATTCTGTGTGATATGAAATATTTGCTGCTTCTGCAACTGTGCTGAATCAGTCTGTTAGAGAATGTGGTGCAGAAGGTGGTGATTACCCAATTCAGTTCAATTGTATTCATACAGCACCAAATCACAACAGCAGCAATGTATATTGTAAGGTAGAGATACTACAATAATAAAGAGAAAACAGAGAAAACGCCAACAATCATGTGACCCCTGTGAGCAAGCACTGTGTGAGGAAGGAAAAATCCCTTTTAACAAGAGGAAACCTCCAAAAGACCATGTGACCATGTGACCAGATGGGGGTTGGGACAGATGTTATCCCAGTGTCACCCTCCACCATAGCTGCAAATGTGTCCAGTTTGCTGGCAGGCACAGAACCAGCCTCCTCATCTGTTTATTGTCATCAACTCCAAGAAGACCAGAAAGCACAAAGGTGCTTGCCACAACAAAATGGTAGAAAATCGTCATGATTTTATTGCACACATCAAAGGTTCTGGAGAAATGGAGTCAGATCATCCTCTTGTTGTGTGCAGCTACTGTGTTGCTTTTTCACTTCAGTCTGTTTTTGATGCAGATGTGCAGATACTTAAACTCCTCTGCAACTTTCTGTCTTAGGGCAAACACAATAGGTGGAATACTAATGCTTGACAGGGAGAAAACGAGGGACCGTCCCTCTTTTTTCAGTATCCATCAATTAGTTTTCAATGTATCAGTCAACTGATTACATATTATTACATATTCATCACAAAAATCACAAAACTGGACCCTTCACCAAGATCTAGGTTTAAAGGAGTTAAGGTCGTGATGGAGAGGTAAAACCAGAGGAAATGAATGCAGCAGGGCCAGATGTTGTTCTGCAGGCATGTAGTGAAATCAGACTATAGGCAGCCTCTAGCAACCTTCAGATTGGTATTTGTCATTATTTTTTAAAATAGCGCTACAATAACTTGCTTGGAATGAAGCCAAGTGTTAATGACTTTCTGAATCAAACGTGGATCAAAGACTTTTTTTTAGATAAGGAACAAATTATAGCAAATACTGAATTAGCAGCACAGCTGTTCTCTGGCCTCGGGTACACACACTCTAAATTACTTTGCTGTTCTATTCTCCCCATCTCAGCGTGGATCCTAGAAAGTGCTTTAAGAGTGTCAAGCTTGGCTGGCTTCCATTCGATTTCCCCTGCGGGTCATCTATTGGCCTGGGGACGTGGTGAGCAGGAGCGCACAGCCCCGAGGTGATTAACGGAAGAGAAATGGCTGCAGCTTGCAGCATAAATCCAAAAGCGTTTCATGTGGAACATTGGTGCCTGTCAAGCTCTGAGGAATGGGTGAGGCTTCACCCAATCCGGCACTGAATTCCTCCCCCTCTGTGCATTTACTCCCACTTCACAGAGAAATGTTGCAACCCAAAAAATTCTAAAGGATTTTTTTTAATAAACCACAAAGAATGACAAAAAGCTACATTCACACAAACAGCAGAAGAAAAAGTAACAGAGGCTGAGACAGCTAACGTGGAAACTTACCTGCCCTGGCTGGGGTAATATTAGTGAATCCCATCTGCTGAACATCTGGCAAAAGAGTCCAACACCTTGAGCATCCCACTCAGGAAGTTTGACATTTAAAAGCCAGTTGTTTTTTGTCATTATATGACATTTTGTCAACTTTGCCAAAATCACAAATATGGCATAAACGCCATTTGATGATTCTGCACATGAAAGCAATACATCCTCACATTTTAACACACAGGTCACCACTATGCTTTAGTTCACTTTAGACAACAAAAGCACTTGGATAGGTTTATGTTTTAGACTAACTCACAGCACTCACATCATTTACAACATCACATGAACAAAAGGAATTGAGCCATACTATGCCTGGACTTCATGCGCTTCAGGTCCATTACCACTGCTATATAAAGTTAAGCACCTAGCCATGCAGTCAGCCTTTAAACGAGACAAGGCAGCCTACAGAGAGGAAGTCCTGAAGCTGGCAGCCTGGTGTTCAGAAAACAACCTGGCACTGAACACTAAGAAAACCAAAGAACTCATTGTTGACTTCAGGAGACACAGCACCGACTTGGCCCCCCTTTACATCAACGGGGAGTGTGTGGAGAGGGTCCACACTTTACGGTTCCTTGGTGTCCTCATCTCTGCTGACATCTCCTGGACAGACAACATCTCAACGGTCGTCAAGAAGGCCCAACAACGGCTGCACTTCCCGAGAGTCCTCAGGAAGTACAAGCTGAACTCGAACCTGCTGCTGACCTTCTACCGCTCGTCCATTGAGAGCCTGCTAACCTACTGCATCATGGTATGGTACGGCAGCTGCACCAAAGCAGATAGAGTGAGGCTTCAGAGTGTGGTCAAGACCGCACAAAAGATCATCGGCTGCCCTCTCCCCTCCCTGATGGACATTTATTCCTCCCGCTGCCTCAGCAGAGCAGCAAACATCATCAAGGACAGCTCCCACCCTGGCTTCAACATGTTCAGCCTCTACAGGTGCATCAGCACAAAAACCCACAGACTCAAAAACTGTTTCTTCCCCAAAGCCACAACCACCCTGAACTCACACATGCACCGATAACACAGCCCTTTTTTTTCTTTCCCTTTCCCCACCTCCTCTGTGGACCACCACTGTGCAACACCAATTCCATGTGCAATAACTCAACTGTATATACACAACACTATTTATTACATATTCTTTTTTTTTTAAACCGGCTTGTATATTTGTGCATTTTATATATATATTATTATTATATATTTAATTCACTCTGTTAATACTTCATATGTATATAGCGCTGCGAACCCTCCCCCCCCAGCATGTTTGCACTGAGTAGGAGATGCTCTGTACCTCATTGTACAACTGTATAGTGACAATAAAGGCATTCTATTCTATTCTATTCTATTCTATTCTATTCTATCCTATCCTATTCTATTCTATTCTATTCTAAAGACTTATATAAAAGAATGGGCTTATTAGATTAAGTGTGATACTGTGATAGGATGCCACTGTTGCAACAAGTCAGTTTCTTCCCTGAAAGATTTAATGGTCAACTGTTAGTAGTAGTATTGCAAAACTGAAACTTTTACAAACAAACAAGCAGTTCATGTAGGTGAACAGGTGGTCCAGTACCTTAATACAGCAGGGGTCTCAAACTTAAATAAGCTGTGGATCTGTAGTCACATGTGAGTAGCACAAAAAACAAACAAATAAACAAGAAAACACCCACAGATATTTCCAAAAATGTATCATTTTGTTTGTTTGCTTTTTATTTGGAATATTGCATAACAAGACAAAACTGCACGCGTGAATGAAAATTTTGCTCCGGTATTCAACGGTTGCTATGATCATGATGCTTCAGAGGAAAGGTTGCTCTGATGAACACTATTGTGCTCTAACAGCTTTTGAGGATTGTAAGACTTTTGGAAACAAAGCGACTGGACTTCTTTCAGTTTCTTGAAGACTTTTCAAAAAGCTTCTTCAGTTCTAAAACAAACTGGTGAAGAGTCCAAAGTATTAAAACCCTAGTGGGGCTTGTCCCTTCAGAGGGTTGTTGGCCTGCTATTAATCATGTGACTCATCACATTTCCACTGGGGTGGCTGCAGTTCAGGAGGTAGAGCTGGTCATCTACTGATCGGAAGGTTGGTAGTTCATATGCAAATGATTATTACGTTTTATTTGTCAATAGTTAATACAGATGAGAATTTAAATTTACTTCAATCCAAAAAGTTAATCTGTATTTTAAGTAAGTAAGTAAAATTTATTTATATAGCACATTTCACAGATAAAAATCACAAAGTGCTTCACAATAAGATCAGACATACAAGTTAAATTAATTAAAAGCCCGTTTGTATAAAAATGTCTTCAGCTGCTTTTTAAAGGAGTCAGTAGAGTCTAGGCAGCATAAAGACAACGGCAGAGCGTCCCACAGCCTCGGTGAAAAGCTCGATCCCCACGTGTTTTAAACCTGGTACGTGGGACCACCAGTAGCCTCTGACCTGAAGACCTAAGTGATGAAGCATGAGGTTTCAGCAGGTCAGAGATATACTGGGGAGCTTCACCGTGCAGAGCTCTAAAAGTTACGACGAAAATTTGCAGACAACCAATGAAGAGAAGCCAAAACTGGAGTAATGTGTGACCTCTTGTTTGCACCAGTTAAAAGTCTTGCCGCTGCATTCTGTACAGACTGAAGGCGATCCAGAGCTGATTTGTTGAGACACGTAAAAAGACCGTTACAATAATCCAAACGAGAAGAGATAAAAGCATGAATAATCATCTCAAGTTCTGCCTTTGACACCAGTCTGAGTTTAGAAATGTTTCTTAGATGATAAAAACAGTTCAACAAGTTGTTTAGAGTGTTTCTCAAGAGACATCGAACTGTCAAATATAACACCCAAGTTTCTGAGACTCGACTGAAATGAAGGGTCTAAAAAACTGATATGCTGCCTAATTTCAGGGAGAATGTGATCAGGTGCAATAAATTTATCAGTATGTGATGTAAGGTATTATCATTAAAATTATTAAAATGTAAAAAATGGCTTGCACATAGCTCATTAACTTTGCACAAAATCACATGATTCCATTATCTGAGCAAAATATTGATCCACATCTACAGAGTGGTATATTTTTAGGGCTGGCATGGTTTGCAGTATTCAAGTGGTAAGGCCCAAAATGACTTTTTTTCCCCACAGGAGCCCAAACCCCTGGCAGCACCCCTGCTTACCTTACATGGGATCAGTGGGAGAATTGGCTCGGAGATTGAGAAACAAAAACAAAACATGAAGTCAAGTAAGACAGCTGAAATAGGACAAAGCACTGAAGACAAAGGGAGCTCAAAGCACGACAGACATATAAGATAGAGGATGCGGTCACTAGGGATTAGGAGACAGAGGAGGGCGCCGCTGTTTAAACCACCACCCCCTGGAACAAAGACAAATTGGGCTACGAGCTCATCTGAGAGGCCTCCAAGTCTCTACCTCTCTGAGGAGGAAGCCGGTGTCTCCCAAGCATAGAAGTGAAAAACCCAACGCTGCTGCAAGAATTTAATGAGGAGGGCTCTGCGCTATTCTCTGCTCAGTTTGTGACACAACACCGAATGGCATGTAGCGATGTTCTTTCTTCTTTATTCATGCTTTTATCCCCACTGCCTACACAAGAAGAAATGGAGTGGCCCACTCAGGCTCAATGTTAGCATGCAAATGTGCAAATTGCGAAAATCACCCTGCCTTGCACCCAAGCATGCTTGAACTGCACATAATGAAAAATAAACGGCTCCCTCATCATCAGTACTATTATTATTAATAGTAGTAGCAGTAACAGTGGTATTGGCATTAGTGTTGGTTTGTTGTTGGGGTGCCGTACTCCTTCACACTGGGATGGTTACAAACGTTTTTTATATAAATGCAGATAATGGAAGCTGCAGTTTCTCTAAGCCCACAATAACTTTAAACAGATCACAGCCACATGTCTCAGTGGAGCAAGAAAACAATAAGGTCTGTGTAACATTTGTTCATTTTTGATCAAAGTAAAGACCATGGGTAGCCGTGAGACCGGAGCACAGGCAATGACTTTTGGATGGGAGCTGCTCATTTGACATTGCTGAGCAAAACTGCCTTTAGAATAAAATAAAATAGCCCTTTATTCTCACTGTACATGTACAATGAAATTGTGGGAAAACAGTTTCGGTTTGCGGTTTGTGTGTTGTTTAAAATGTGTGCAATTTCTTGCATTACAGATGGGAGTGATGGCCAGCACTGCACGCATGACAGCCAGGCTGCCAGCAGCCAGGGCTTGGTTGCAGCCTCAGTCTCTGTATCTAAGCCAGCGGTGGCAGTTTGGTGGGGGTTTCATGAAATGATTCGATCATATTTCTGTTGTTCATGAGCAAAGTGCCTTTTTCATCACAACTTCTCATCATGATGCTGACACTGAGATTCAAACCGAATCCTAATTCTCAATAATAATTCACTTTTGTTCTCGTAAACTTTGTGAATGGAAATCACGCAAAATTATTTTGCGTGTGCAAACACGCAGAAGTAAGAAATGAAAACGGCTCGACCAAAAGAGGAAAAAGAAAAGAAAGAAGGAAAGTAAAACGTATGAAACGGTTATGTAAAACGTGAGGATTGGTGTCACTGTTACAGCAGATATATTCGTAACATGGTGGCAGCTGCTTCCATTCCACTGTCAGCAGGGATGACTGATGGAAGTGGAGTGAAGTGCACTTTACCACTAACAATGAGAAAGTGTTCTGGGAAACGCAGAAACACCCATGTGCACCTTTCACTGCTGCATCAGAGCGCTGTCACCGCTCCGGAGCGAGTGGGCACCCATCGAGCCTGACAAAAGAACACAGTACTTGAAAGTGGTGACGTGCAGCACAGTGGCAGTGGAGGAGGAACAAGGGCCAGTGGCCAAAGGAAACACCACCTGGCAGCCATCCAAAATGTCAGAGTCAAATCACATTGTGCTGCATCCAACACGACAACTTTGACTATGAGGGCTGAACTCTCTGTGACTTTTCAGGTGCTGTCGTCTTCTTCCCTTTTCTGGAGTCGTCAGCGGTCAGGCTTGTCCTCCACGCCAGCCGACAGCCCGTCAGCGTGAGCTGCTGTTGCCAGAGCACAGGCTTGCACTGGTGCAGCATCTCGTTGTGCATCTTGTGCTGTCTCCATGTTGTTGTCTTCACTCTCTTGTTTGTTTTTTTCCCTTTATATTATTTTGGGCCTGTATGCAACCGCAGCCTTCCAGGGTGTCGCTGCATTTGCCAAAAAGGATGGGACACAATAAAGAAAGAAGTGTGAGACTGGCTAATAGCTGGAGTGCTTTCATAACGTCAGTGAAAACGAAGCTACATGTTTTGATTGATTAATTCATCTTGTTGTCTTTTTTAGTAACACAGCTACCCACTGGACAAAATTCCCTAATGAGGTTCTACCTGTCACCTCCCTGTGGCTCCTCTGCATTATCAGGCCATGCCAGTTTACTTTCAAACCGCCACCATCATTGCTCTGCTCAAAGACCCCTTTGCAGATCCCGCTCTCTTACACAATTACAGGCCTATTTCCAAACGTCCATTTATCTCCTAAATCTTAATGAAAGCTGTAGTCTGGGGGAGAGTAACGTTTGATCAATTTCAGTGTGCTCTTCAACAGAATCACAGCAGCAACACAGCATTACTGGCAATTCTTCTATGCTTAGATAAAGATCAGTGTACCATTGTCACTGACAGATTACAGAACCGGCTTAGTACCTCACGCACTGTTGAAGTTCTAGTGCTTGGTCCAGAGAGTTTTACTAATGAGGTCAATGAGGTCATTGGCACCAACAATATCAAATCGTCTGCTGAGAACTTTGAGCTTATTTTTGACTAGAGATTGACTGATCCGACATACAGTATCGGTATCCTGACCTAAATGACTGGATTGGATATCAGGGAGAAATAAAAAATGCAATCCGATCCATTAAATTTCACAAAAGCACCTCACAAAACTTGCGACATGGCGTAACCCAGGTCGGAGCAGTATGTGTCACGTGATAGAGCGGCTGTTGCGTGCGAGACCTGTCGGTGACACTGAAAGCGTTTGGAGCCTCGCTACGTGCTGCCAAACTGGCATTTCATCGGTATGAAAAAAAAACAACGTTTGGACCAATGACTGTAGAAAACATGGACGACACGACAGCTCCCCAAAAATGAAGCCAAAACGTCTCTATCGCCCCCTGGTGTCTGGCTGCAGTATAGGTCATAAACCCCGCCTCCTCCACGTTAGTGGATGGGACTGGGGTCAGACTAAAATAAATTTATTCTCCTCAGATAATTTTTTCCAAAGATTCTTTCCTTTGTTTTCAATAGTTCTCATCGCGCTGATTGATGTTCAAGGGGTCTCCTCTCCCATAAGTTTGATTCTACTTCCTACCACAGTGATGTTAAATTGGGGTGTAACGCCATCATAACAGCTTTGACTGGCAGCTGCAGTCACGGAGAAACTTGCGTATCTCTGTTCGGGAATAGCAGATAGAGCGTAGGCTCTGAGAGGAGGGCCAGCGTTTACGCTATGAAAACACGACCGAGTGTTTTAACCTGACAGCCTGAGGTGTTCTTCAGTAAACTGGACTACCCGACAGAAGGACCCGAGGCCCCGCTGCACTTTTTCGGTAAGTTAAACGTGTTTGTAAGCTAATCCGTAACTACCGTCCTTAGCTCGGTCCTGAGACCTAGCTAGCTAAGATGAGCACTTGGCTGTCAGGGTTCGTTTAGCTGTGCAGGTGAATGCATTTACTAAAGAAATCAAGAGAAACGCTCCGGGCTGCTCAGTCACAATTACTGTTACTGTACTTTTATTACAAGTATTATACTGTAAAAGCAACAGGCGGCACCCTGCTTCAGCTCCTGTACAGAGCTGAATATTAAATATGTGCAAACAACAGCATATTTTCAGTCTCCACATCTGTAAAGACAGGGACAGTAACTGCGTGTGTGTATAAAACCTGCAGATAGTCAGATTAACAGTATTTTGTCTCTATCTGTCATTGATCTGGCATGACGTGAAAAAAGGCACATACCTTTGACGTTGCGTGACAAACTCTCTATTCCTCGTCCACACATGAAGGCAAAAACTGAGTTTTAAAAAATCACCGAGGTCAAAAGGTCCAAATCCATAGAAACAGCTGCATTTTCAAAAGTACCCGTGTAGGTGTGACCGTAGCGTAAAAGAGTTAGTAGTTTATTTTCTTGCTACCTGAAATTTATTTCAGCTTACTTGTATTTGCTCAATTGTTTACTAAATGTTTGAGGTGTGAAATAAACCGCAATGGAGTTTGAAAACAAAATATGGGCATGTGTGGTTGGAGTATGTGTTTGTGCGGGCGGGGGGTTAGGTGGTGATGGGCCCGAACATTTTTCTTGTAAAACAAAGGGGGGGGCAGCAAAAGAAGTTTGGGAACCACTGGAGTAGGCTATCCCAGAGAAGTAAAGCAAGTGTGTAAGTTCATCTCTGAATGTTGGTAAAGCATTCCCACGTTAAGCTTAAGAACCGATATATGGAGCTCAGGGCCCTGTGCTTCGTACGTCGCTCTACTACATCCAAGATCAAATGAACATCCAAGACCAAACCATCGCGCTAACCGTGAGCGCGCTAATCCGGTTCCCCGAACACACCTGCTGTTGACGATTAGTACAGCTGGACGCAGTAATGTGACATCACTGGGTGTCGTAAAAGGGGCTACGCATCGATAGTAGAAACATTGATCGGCAACCCTCTGATTGGTCGGCGAAAATGTCGACGGAGCGCGCTCGGCTCGGTATTTTTCGGCAGCAGAGCAAGAACTCTTGAGTGAGGGATTTCAGGAGTTTCAGAGTTTAATTAAAACGCAAGGGAACACTGCAAAGGCTGCAAAAGCAAGGAGAGAGGGCTGGCAGAAAGTTGCTGACAAATTAAACTCGTAAGTAATTTAATAATGAACAATAATAATGGAGTGGATTGATATAGCGCTTTCAAGGCACCCAAAGCGCTTTACAATGCCACTATTCAGTCACTCTCACATTCACACACTGGTGGAGGCAGCTACGGTTGTAGCCACAGCTGCCCTGGGGCAGACTGACAGAAGCCAGGCTGCCATATCGCGCCATCGGCCCCTCTGGCCAACACCAGTAGGCGGTAGGGTAAATTTATTACACTATATTATCAATATTATATTATATTTATAATATGAATTATATCCCCTTTCACATTAGAGCCACAACAGGACCCACTAGAACATGGGAACAAGGTAAAAGTGAAATATAAGGAATATTCTACAGAATGGTAATATTTATCACTTATATTGCTTTTAGTCTCTTGGAAAGAGACCCTGAAATAATCTGTTTGTTTTTTATAACAGCAACCAAGAAAAGGGCAGAGCAAAAAAAGACAGGTGGTGGTCCTGCACCCCCTCGTCAACAAGTTGGTTAAGTGAATAATACCCTCACGGGAAAATCGATATCTCTCTATGAGCACACTGTCGCGCTGAGCTAAAGGATCCTGTCTGTCCCGCAATATACGCTGAATTCTGAAAACTCTCCTTATCAATCTTGCACCTTCCGCAGGACATGGCTGCGACAGGCTTCCCAAATCCACCTTCGCTTTTATAGCCGTGGTCTCTCATCTTGATTACACGAAGTAATTTGCAATTGCTACTCTGAAATATGAATTACATCTGTAATAATCACATACATGTAATATATGTTAATAGTACATTTCCCTTTTTTAGGAAATGACCTGTATGTATCTGTGTGAAATCAATAAATGGATCAAGGTGCTGCATTAGTCTTTAGTTACATTGATGTTATTTATTTATGGTGAAACAGTGGTGGAATATCGCTGTTGCTTTCGTATAAATGACGCGGGCATACCTGCGTGGCCGCGATCTAATCCTGTTTACATAAAGTAAACCTGCTCCCCAGCAGGTTTACGCTTACGGCTCTGTTGCTATGACAGCAAGTCCCGGATGGGCTTCGGGGAACCGAACGATCCTGGATCACGCGAAATCGTCAACAATCTCATCCAGCTAACTCACTTAGCGCGGTACGAAGAACAGGCCCCAGATGTCTGTGCGTTGTCATTGCTAAGCCTGACCGTACAATGAAAAGACTCAAGTTTCACTTTGAAAAAAACAACTGTGCTCCAGGCTAAACAGTTCTGTGGTTCAAAAAAAAGAAAAAGAAAAACATGAGTGTTGTGAAGCCGTGTTCCATTTATTTGCACTGCTTTCCACTCTGGAAGTCTATTTATGTTCATCTTTAAGTATGAAAGGGTCCATTATACAACTTGTTTGGTTTTTAATTGGAAATCCATTATTGTGCTGATATGCATCTATTCAAGAAGGCAAGGCAAGTTTATTTGTATAGCACAATTCAACAACAAGGTGATTCAAAGTGCTTTACAGAGACATTAGAAACAAAAACAAATAAAAAGCATGATTTAAAATTGATTAAAACAAGCAAACAAACTAACTAATTAACAAACAAACAAACAAACAACAGTATATAAAATCAAAACAGATAAAATCAGAACAGTAGATAAAATCAGTAGTTAAATGTAAGTTTTGAAATTTAAGCTTAAAAGTGTGGATTTGGTGCTTTATTCAAATGCAGCTGAGAACAGGTGAGTCTTCAACCTGGATTTAAATAAACTGAGTGTTTCAGCTGATCTGAGGCTTTCTGGGAGTTTGTTCCAGATATAAGGAGCATAAAAGCTGAATGCAGCTTCTCCGTGTCTGGTTCTGACTCTGGGAACTGATAAAAGACCGGATCCAGATGACCTGAGGGATCTGGAAGGTTCATACTGGGTCAGAACCAAAGATCTGCATAAAATTGCATTTTAAATTACTTTTTGAATATTACTTTAAACACTTAGACTTAAAGTTCTGCTAAAAGTTTAAATAAAAAGAGCAGTGTTGCTGAACCATGAAATATTTTGGTGCAGTGTATTTTTGCATACAAGTGTAACAGAATAGCTTTAGTGTTTTGTTTTTTAAATTTGAGTATGAACTTATACAAAATGCAGCAAGATATTTTAAAAAACAGTTTTATTGATTATAAAAGACTGTATCGGATTCATATCAGTATCGGACATAAAAAAGTGGAATCGTGCATCTCTATTTTTGACTAAAAATGAATTTTGAACATTTTATTAATAACATAAAACTCTACATCACCCCTGCATATACAGCTGAGCTACTGAGACCTTATACCCACAGCATCTCCAATTGTCTGATCAGAGTCTCCTATTTGTTCCACACACTGATTTTAAAACCAGAGGTGAACAGTGTTCTTCAGCCAATCAGGTCCCAGCGAATAAAATCTCATTTCTATACGTTACATTTTTTCCCCATTATTCATGGTTTTGTGGTCTGCTAATATAAATGTAAAGGATTCTGCATGCAGGAATCAATGAAACACTGCGTTTGTACACATGTGTACACACATAGGGCAGGGCGATATGGCCAAAAATGTTTATCACGATATATATTTGAAAATTTGCAATAACGATATAACTGACGATATAATTGACGCGAGACAAAATACGTTACAACTCCACAAATTTATTAGTGCAAAAATCCCCCATCAATTCATTTTTTACTTAAACAAGCAGCTGTTTTTTATGTGTATTAACGCTATGTAAAAATTTAACAGTGCAAATGCAAATTCCTTGCTGACAATTTAACATTTTCAGTAGAAATGGGCTGAAATATCCTGAGCATAACCATGTATAATATCCACAAAAGTTAAAAAGAGGTGCTTTGCAACATGAAACTGCAGTGTGCCACATAAACAGGTCAAATACATATTTTTCAGACCATTTTGTGCACCGGATTATAAGGCACATTAAGCAAAACAAAACAGTGGGATAAGTCAAACTTAACTCAGCTCATTCTTCTTGCTTCCTCCACTTCTGTACCATTGATTCATTAATGCTGAATTCTCTCACAGCTGCTCTATTCCCATGTTCTACTGTGTGACTGATAACCTTGAGTTTAAAATGGGCTTCATACGCATGTCTCTTAACAGGTGCCATTTTGGGGTCCTTATACAAACAATGCGGTAATATTATGTTGACGCTAGAGCAGGGCGATATCACCAAAAATAAAAAAGAGGCCTCTGAGGCCGTCACAACTGCCCTGTGACAGAGGTTGTCTGAGAGAATATTGGGAGCAACAACACCATGAAGTCCAAAGAACACATCAGACAGGTCAGGGATAAAGTTATTGAGAAATTTAAAGCAGGCTTAGGCTACAAAAAGATTTCCCAAGCCTTGAACATCCCACGGAGCACTGTTCAAGCGATCATTCAGAAATGGAAGGAGTATGGCACAACTGTAAACCTACCAAGACAAGGCCGTCCACCTAAACTCACAGGCCGAACAAGGAGAGCGCTGATCAGAAATGCAGCCAGAGGCCCATGGTGACTCTGGACGAGCTGCAGAGATCTACAGCTCAGGTGGGGGAATCTGTCCACTAGGACAACTATTAGTCGTGCACTGCACAAAGTTGGCCTTTATGGAAGAGTGGCAAGAAGAAAGCCATTGTTAACAGAAAACCATAAGAAGTCCCGTTTGCAGTTTGCCACAAGCCATGTGGGGGACACAGCAAACATGTGGAAGAAGCTGCTCTGGTCAGATGAGACCAAAATGCAAAACACTGCACATCACTCTGAACACACCATCCCCACTGTCAGAATATGGTGGTGGCAGCATCACTGCTCTGGGGGTGCTTCTCTTCAGCAGGGACAGGGAAGCTGGTCAGAGTTGATGGGAAGATGGATGGAGCCAAATATAGAGGCAATCTTGGAAGAAAACCTCTTGGAGTCTGCAAAAGACTTGAGACTGGGGCGGAGCTTCACCTTCCAGCAGACAACGACCCTAAACATAAAGCCAGGGCAACAATGGGATGGTTTAAAACAAAACATATCCATGTGTTAGAATGGCCCAGTCAAAGTCCAGATCTAAATCCAATCCAGAATCTGTGGCAAGATCTGAAAACTGCTGTTCACAAACGCTGCCCATCTAATCTGACTGAGCTGGAGCTGTTTCAAAGAAGAATGGGCAAAGATTTCAGTCTGTAGATGTGCAAAGCTGGTAGAGACAGACCCTAAAAGACTGGCAGCTGGAATTGACTCAGGGGGCTGAATAATTACACACACCCCACTTTGCAGTTATTTATTTGTAAAAAATGTTTGGAATCATGTACTGATTTTCGTTCCACTTCTCACGTGTGCACCACTTTGTGTTGGTCTTTCACCTGGAATTCCAATAAAATTGATTCATGTTTGTGGCTGTAATGTGACAAAATGTGGAAAAGTTCAAGGGGGCCCAATACTTTTGCAAACCACTGTAAGTCAAACGTTACACAACTCATTCTTCTTGCATCATCTACTTCCGTACCATTGATTCATTAATGTTGAATTCTCTCGCAGCTGCTCTATTCCCATGTTCTGGACCTGAAAACAGGGTTTGGTTTCGTTCTATAATACTGAACTTATTTATGACAGTTTGAACTTTGAGAGTGTTTACACAAGAGAGAAAAGTGTGAAAATGTTCATGCCTGTCTGAGAAAAGT
Organism: Haplochromis burtoni; assembly: GCF_018398535.1. Taxonomy (NCBI): domain Eukaryota; kingdom Metazoa; phylum Chordata; class Actinopteri; order Cichliformes; family Cichlidae; genus Haplochromis; species Haplochromis burtoni. The sequence continues at coordinate 95,137 of NW_024583086.1, read as the reverse complement.
GTGTAGTGAGGGGTTTTACAGCCTTAAAACATTTATAATAATTGTAAAAAATAAAGTTGGCTACTTTGCGGATTTCACCTATTGCGGGTTATTTTTAGAAGGTAACTCCCGCGATAAAGGCGGGACCACTGTATTGGATGGAAATTCACTCTAACTTCTCTCAGTCAAACAAACTGGCTGTTCTTTGGCAGCTTTTTCAGTTTTCAGGAGCGCAGAGCTGAAATAATGATGATGTTTCATTCTTGTGTTAGAGGGAAATCTTTTTAGTTTCTTTGCACCCTGATCTCACAGTAATGCATGATGTGCCCATGACATGACATTGGTATGGTATAAGAATGCGGGGTATAACGTCAAACTTTGGACAGTATGCAATAATATAGTATGACAGAGGTAGAGGCAACGGTACCACAGTGGCAAAGAAGGGTAGAGGAGGAATGTGCTGCTTTCTGCCACACTAAGGGCTGGTTCTCAATTTTTGACTGATTTTTGAAAGCGCAGGTGTACGGCCATGCTGCTTTTTAATCAGCATTTCAATAACAAATGAGACTAGATTCCAAACAGGGACAAAAGCTGAGTTTTGTCTGTGTGACGACAGCTGTACTGTAGCATGTACGGTGCACGCTCAACGCTGGTACAAGCTGAGCACGTTGTGATGTCACAGTGGCTCATAACACTACCGGTTACCTTGGTTAATGTTTCATCCATCATCGCGTCACAAAGCTGACTTGGATCAGGCCATTTTTCACGAGTGAACTTTGTGATGAAATTTCAAAAATGAATTTAACATTTATTTGCATCTGTGTTTTAACTGTCTCATATTTTCTACATCAGATGTTTTTTGCAAATTGTTTCAGAAAAAAATTATCGTGTGATTTATCTGAGAAAAAAAGTCACACTAACGATAAAGTCTGAAAAATATCTGCTTCAGAAACATTATGGTGATAACAGCATGGGCAAGGAGAACATATGGCTCCTGCCGCCAGCAAACGAGACCTAGCAAAGCAGAACGAAAGCAGCAGAGATGGAGGGCTACACTGCAGGTGGAAATAGCTGCTACGGGCTGGATGGAGCTTCCTCTGGAAAATATACTGGGCAGCACAGCCCCTCCAAATAACCTGACGTAGAGCTAAAACTGTACAGGAGGAAAAGAATGGAGATCCTTTTGGAGCCAGCAAGCCTGCTCTGTCCTTCCAGTCTACACTCCTTACTCACGTAGCAATCAGAAGAACAGCCTGAACAAGTGGACTCTGCAGTGGCACGCTCAGCCGAGCAGGCTCACAGCAGAATAAATGATGCTGCACACTTGGCCTCCCTCACCGCATTCTACAGATATCATTAGTGCCTCTGCGCTTAATATCATTATTGCTATTGTTATCATTATCAGAACTATTTATCTGTAGTCCCCCTGTGTGCAGTGAGCAGCACACTTTCCTGCTAAAAATCAATAGTGATTTAAAGAGGATGCTTCTTCTTCTGTCCTCATTAATCTGGCTCCCGATGCCTCTCCTGCTGCTACCTCCTCATGACAAAACCACATCTACCAACTGCCTGACACCACCTCTGCGCGTGCACACACACACACAGAGCAGTATCTTTTAATCAGTCTATTAAGGAGAGCAGGGGTGCCGTGCTGATGATAAAGTGACCTGTGAGCCGGTGTGCGTTCCCCACTCCGGCCACAGCAGAGGACAGATAACAGCTCAGTGAGCACCAAGATGATGATGATGATAATGTTAGAAACCCAAGGCCACGGAGCATATCCAGCCCCATCCTAAATGTCAGCCGTCCTCCTGCATTACTGTGACTACGAGGCTTGTGACACGCAGGCCTGCCTACAGTTATGAACCTGGCCCCTGTGTGAGCATATCCACTGTGACAGATGAACGGAGAGTTAGAGAGGAACGAGATGGAGATAGATGGAGGAGCAAGGGGTGGTGTTTGTGGGAAAGGTGTGCTAGCTTTACAGATGACAGTGACTGTTGTGTTTCTCCCTGTCAGCTTGCAGAGAATGCATCAGGCTAAAGGACCAACCGACCTCTGTGTGTTTGGTTAACCCGGGGCTGACGGGTGGCACCGTGACGGGGTGTGACAGTGCACACCACAGATGGGAAAGCAAACGCGATGCCCTGTGTCAGCAAGCAGACACCCTGCAGTGACAGCCACTGCTCTCAACACCCCAACCAACAGAGAAGCACAGCGAGCACATGTTTGTGGCTACAAACAGCCCACTATGAGGGCGAGGGGGCACTGACAGCACTCAGGTCAGTTTTGCAGACTTAACAGCACAAAGTACGCGTGCTTCTGACGGTGCCGCTACACACTGGAAGAGCATTGTAAGAACTAGTGAACGGACACGGGACAAGTTCTTTCTATCCAACATTCTCACACATTCACACTGGATGGGCGTGATACTTGCAGTGAGTATCACGCCCATCCAGATTGAAGCAGCCAGGGATCGAACCAGCAACCTTCAAAGCTCTCGTTCCTGAGCCACAGCCACGCCCACTATAAGGCGTGACAGAGTGATCTGTCTGTGACAGGACTGTATTACAACCAGGATGTTGAAGAATTTTGAATTTGTTTGCACTTTCCTATTTGAACTCCTGGATGTATTTGCACAGAACTCTGAGGAGAAGCTCGCTGTGTTTCTCATGTTTAGATCATTTGCTGCTCTGTGGGGTTTCGGCTGATTTCACAGACACTGGCGTGATCCACGTTTGCATGTTTCTCCATACAGCTAATGGAAAAGTAAGCAAGCCAGAGGCTGTCAATGCCAATACCCAGCAGGACAGCAGCTCGTCTCTGTTTCTACTGTGTCTGTCAGCCATTCGACAGCGAGCCGCCACCTTGGGCTCACTATCATGACAGCTGCATGGGTCTGAGTCGAGAGCCGGTCAAGCAGAGACAGAGAACAGACAGAAACATATTAGCACTGTGCACATTTTCACAGGCTCCATCCTTAGATCCACAAAAAGGAGACGGTTTGTGATTGCAGGACGCGGCTGAGTTATCATGTTTGAGAAGACAAAGCATCACGCAGCTAATTTTGACTTTTGTCCGATAAATACGTTTCCTGGCCAGATGTCACACACCCTGAGACTTTCTTTTTTTAGCTTCAGTATTTCCTCTGAGCAGAAACTGAATCTTTGTGTTTTCAAGGAGTCCAAGTATACGTTCTCCACCAGTGGGTCAGTGGGTCCCTCTCACTCTCCCTGCACTCTGCTGTTCTCCGGATCTGTGATCAGATTGTGATTGACATGAGCGTCTGAGATAAACTTTAACTTTCTACATCTGAAAATCCGTCAGTCGCTCCCAAAGTGTCACTAGCACTGGTACGGTTTGTTCGAGCAAAGGCACGCTACTGCTCAGTACAGCAGTCCCAGAAACTCTCCCGTGAGTGTGTTTTGTGACATCTGACACATCAGAGCTAATGTAGTTGAGCTTGAAAGTAGGCTAATACTGTCTAACACTGACACTCCCACACACCTTACCAATCTGAGCCATAGTCTCAGTAAACCTCATCACTCGGGCAACTCACACATGGACTCTTTTCTTTGCACTACGTCTGAGCACTTTGCAACTATTTTGTTCTCAATTGTGTGCTCTTCTACTATTTTGGATTTCATATATTTCTCCTGCTTGTCATTTGCTGCTGTCTAATAATGTGCCTGAGCACCCACAATTTCACTGTACACGTACAATGATAATAAAAGGCTATTTCAGTCTATTCTTTTTTAACTAGCAGCTCTGAAAACGTGTCATATCCACAGACGGCCACAGGACTTCTACATCAGCCTGGCTCCTCAGGGTGTGGGGTCTGGGAGCCAAACAGAGTTTACTGTAAGGTAAAGAGCCCAATGGGGTCAGTGGTTTTCTTCTCATGGCAGGTTATGTGAAAAATGTGTGTTCACCCATAGCATTACGGGGATGTGACTCAACACAGCATAAATGCTGCACTTTGAATGTGGCCGCTGGCTTCTTCTTTGTCATGTTACCTGCACACTGTGGGCCCTTCCATGACACTACAGCATCCAAGCGTGCCACAGGAAATGCCTTTGTTGACATCCCATGATACAGGTACGTATCGGCATATACCATTATCCAACATCTTTCAAACGTAGGTACACCTTCTGGTGCTGAACGCCTGCAAACAACAAAGGCTCGTTGCTTTGTTAGATATTACTGCATACGAGTGGAATACGTGTGAGCCTTTTGTGGCTGAGTGGGTGGTAATTACACATCTATAGCTTCTGTTGGGCTGACAGCCCGGAAAGTGTTGGATGTCTATTTGCAGCATCTTCCACAGTTGAAAGAGTGCAGCGTGGTCAAGGTCAAATTCGATTTGTGGGCTTTATTTCTGAATGTGATCACACACTTGTCCTCTTCTACCTTTGAGAAGACAAAGAACAATCTGTGGTACAAGTATTGCTTCCTAACAAGTGAAGGGTTTAGGTCTGGTGTTGGAGGTGAGGGTAAAATTGCCTCATAGAACAGCTGGAGAGGCCTAATAAAAAGACAGAGCAGGACATTTTCCACCGTTCACTGTAAAGCAGGCGTGCAGTGTTACAATCAGGTGCTGTGGGTCTAGTGTCAGCCCAAACACAGACATCAGGTCTGCCTCCCCCACACAGATTAGAGCCTCACTGCAGTGGGGCTGTGTGAACGCGTCACAGCCCCACTGTCTCGCTCCAGGGTGAGCCGGCAGCAAACAAGCCATCACATCATCACATCCAAGCCAAACCGAGCCCACTCTGCTGGTGTGGACAGGTGAACCGAGTTCCTCCAGCAGACGGAGCGCGGGGTTGTAACGCTGTGCTAGGAGTGTGCGTGAAGGGACACAAACAGGTCACGGACCAGAGACAGACAATTATTCAGTGAATAATTGTGGTCGTGTGTGGAACAGAAAGCCCGTGTTGGACGTGTGCGGATGAAACTTACCGGGATGACTGTGGGCCCCACGGAGCACGAAGGCTGCAAACACGAGAGGTAAAATCCAGCAACAGCACGACCGCAGTAGTGTCCACATGGCAGGGATGTGCGCGTCAACATGCATACAGCACCCACGAACAACTGTTGACTCTCCGTCCTCACCGTCCACTCAGTGACCGCGCAGCAGGCAAGATGCAGGCGGACGGACCCACAGAGGTCCACACTATTCCCTTCTTATCATACTACTCGCACGGACGCTGGTGTCTCCGGAAAAGCGCGCGTGTGCGTGTGCACGCAGCTCCTCAAAGCGTTCTCTGGCTTGTGTGGCTGCGGCGGTGGAGGTAGCGCTGTTTAGGCACAGGGACAGAGAACAGTCGGCGCTGGAGCAGCGGGGAGGGTAGCTTTCATCCCTCCACCCATCCACCAAGTAACAAGCGAGCCCTACTCTGCTACACGCTTCAAACGGCCAGAGAGAGAGAGAGAGCGGTCAGTCCTCTGGATCCTAGCGCGGGGAGGAAGCGCGCACTCTGAGCACAGATAAGAAGAGATGTTCCATCTCCACAGCTTCGGTGTGTGTTCACAATTAAAGGATTGCACCTCCGCCTCAGGTTTGTCTTGGAATGAGTGCAGCGACCGTGGTTATTCAAACAAAATTAACAAAGCCTTGAAATTATGGAACGCCAGGACTGCCGTAATGAATGAATTAAATACACCATTAAATAATTATTTAAATGTGTCAATAATTAATTGAAATTGAAAATAATTAATTAAAACGGGAAATAATTAATTAAATAAATAAATATTTTTGACACATTTAATTAATTCTTTTTTATTTCACGTTTTAATTAATTATTGCCACATTTAAATAATTATTTAATGGTGTATTTAATTCATTCATTTTGGCACACTTGACTCCTTCAGGTCTCACCATGAATCTATTTTATCTGTCAGCCTCACCCATCAAACCCAGGGGGCGGGGTTAACACTGATCGAGTCAAAACCATTGCTTTGGCCTGGTGGCCATTGTTTTTAAAAGGCATTTCTGCACACCAACAACCGGCATGTGGAAACTAACAGAACTGAACTTTGAAAAACCCTGTTTGTGTGTCACCCAATACCGCTTTAATATTTTTTAGCTGAGAATGTAGCGGTTTAATCTTAGATATCTGGTCGGTTTGTCAAGTTACAGCCTCTTTGCAAAAGTGCTTCGATAATTTCGGAAATGTCTGCCCAGCCCAGTCTCAGGGCAAAGCGTGGGATAGACCCACTCACCTCCCAAGCAATCGAGCTGTTATTAGCACCGACAAAGCGCAGGCCTGGTACACAGCTGTACAGCTGTAACCCTCGCAGTATGGAACTCCAAAGTGTTCAAAATTAAATAAATAAATAGGTCAAGATGAAATAAATAACTATGTGAATAAATAAGACACAGATATGTAATGTGAGAATGATATTGTGAAATCATGGAACACAAAAAATGCTTATTATTGTGAAATATTATTTCATGGTCATTATTTTTCACAATAACAGAGATTATTCCTGAGGCATTTTATTTATTTCCAGCCGTTTTTATTCCAAAATGACCTTTTTTCAAAGTCAGTCCAAAATCCCGTTTTTCCCAATGGCCAATTGCGCACTGCTGGCACGGTCTCTGCGCAGAAAAAAATCTGCGTTGCGCACAAAAAAAAATCTAACCTGAATTGAAATTGAAGTAAATACATTAATAATTCTGTTTGGCAGTATCAGTCAGTGACTGGCTGCTCCAGTATGGGATTAGAACGATGCCACCTTATCCCACAGTCCAGCCAATCACGCGATTCACATTCGTATATACGCAGCTAATCAACATCGCTGACAGGCTATGACAGCGTCCTTATGTGCCGACACCGGTGTTTTAGCGAGCAAAGCGGCTGATGTGGAGTGAAGCCACGTTAATGACAACGACTACAACCTTTGGAGATGTGAGCAGGACAGACGGAACAACTGACGGAGAAAGTGTGGACTTTATACCAGTTTTTAAATTGTGACCAGAGTTATGATAAAAATATCTGCAATGTTTGGTTTTCTTCCTGAATACTGTCGTTGTTTATATTTACTGCGGGAAGAAACGGTAAAAACTGCGTTTTATAAGAAAAACGCTGGAAATCACTCTCCGCCTGTGAGCAAAAACATTAGTGACGGTGGTGTTTTGAGATGTGAGAGATTTGTGACGTTTTGCACAAATCTTGTGTAGTTAGTGTGTAGTTAGTGTGTAGTGTAGTCAATAGTTTTGTTGTGTGTCAGAACAATGAGGCGACTGCTGAGTGTTACAGGTGTTACAGCAGTGATACATCTGCTGCTGTCAGGCCTGCAGGTATCAGGCTGTTGTTCTCCTTCATCTCATAGTGGACAGAAATTATTTTTTGGAGGCACAAATAATTTGATGCAGAACAGCTGATTGTTCTGTAAATAGTTTGAAATAGTTTAAAATGCCTTGGCTGCATTTTTAGGTAAACAGCTGCAAAAAACTTTGTTGTTTGCAAAACTCAGTTATTTTTTTGAAGAAGTAACTATGTGGTAGGACTTGACTTAAGCGGAGGAGTGCAGGAGACTGATGCTGTCCAGTGTAGTAAGTGATTTATTCACCATTTTGTGACCCAAACAATATTTACAAAGAAATAAAAAAGAAACTCAAGTCTATAATTAACTCAGTTCAAATAAACATAACTGAACTTAAATCAACGGAAATTAAGGTCAAACTGCACACAGCTACACTGACCTGAACCTTTTTCGTGAAACACCTGAGTTCTTCTGCTTAAATCGTCCACTTAACCAAACAATTTCTCCTCTGGGCTATTCCATTCAGTAGGTAAGATGAACATGATTATATTCAATCCTCTACTACTCCTCTTTACTGGCAACATAAACTCTGTAGTGTAATCAATACATATTACAACAATAAATCTATTTCTTTATAAACCCTCTAAAATCAACTTTATTAAATCATAAGAGTTCTTCCCCTTCTGCACTTGGTCTCTTCCTGTGACCTCAGATGAACCCAGAAGGTATAAAGCAGGAAGTAAAACTACATTTCCTCCTTTTGTTTCTGGAAGACAGGTAGGTAAGGTAAGTTCTAAACAATACAAATTAACAGTTGAAATAAAGAACATGTTAACTTAACAAACTTGTAGGGATTGATTTAAACCAAGATGTTATATTATATAATCTGTAAAAGTGCAAAACATAAACATAGTAGATGTTTGCCTGTTGCAGATTACATGTGAAATATGGTTAAATCAAAGCAAGAATGTTAACTAAGAATATAGACAAATGGTCTTCTCACCCACTTTGTCACAAACTATAAAATTAATTGCCCAACACTGGTCACCAGTGTAACCACGGTAACGTCTGACCCCACTTCCGCCAATCCCTTTATTGTGGCAGGAATGAACCCTGTATAAGTTCCGGGTCAATCAGCTGCATGTTCCCTGCTCCCCTGGCTGCTGTTGTGCCTGTGGTTGGCGTTCTTGTCAGATATTGACAAATTACAGACTACATACCAGTTGACAGCGTGCAATAACCCGGCCGATTCATTCACCTTTACACCCTCTCTCAATCGACTCAACGGTCAGGTTTTTTTTCCCCGTGATCAGCCCTGATCAGCGCGGGATGGCGAGCCACCCGACCACCGCTGCATTGCGGTAGGACTTGCGAACCTTTGGACTAAACTGAACTGTTGACACATGACCTGTCACAGGTCAATGAAACTAAAGTGATCACATACTGGACTAAACCTCATCCCACCTCCTTTTGGAACCTAATAAGCTGTTCTGTATTGTCAACATTATTTTTGTTTGTGATATATTAATATATATATATATATATGCATATATTTTTTTATTTTTTTGTACATCTGTCTATATATTTCTCATAACAAACATAATATATATACTTTTGAGCTCTATTTTGGTTTCCTGTGTTTTATTCACACACTCAGGCTCCATAGACAAAACTACTTCTGATTGCTCATTTTCTATGAAGCTGCAGTCAGGCGCCCTGGTCCTTTACCACGTTACAAGTGGTGAGCCAGCCAGGAGCCTTTGTGTGTGAATTTTTCTTTTCTTAATTGCTTTGTTTTTGCTGAAATTCAAAAATGGATTCAGTTGCACTTTCTGGCATAAATATATCACAGTCTGTGATGATCTCCGGTGTGTCTAACACAAAAGCTGATAACGAAATTCTTGATTACTTGCGTACTTATGGTAATCTTAACCGTCATTTTTACGTAAATGATCCTGCAAGTACTTTTTTTAAAAACCTGATTGTTGAGTTTGTAGATACCACTGCTTTTACTACTCTAGAGCCGCTTCTGCCATACACTTGGCACTGTTCTAAAACTGTTGCCGACCTTCCGCGTCACAGCTTTGGCCTGTAAGTACGCCGCCACAGAGGACAGCAGTGGTCCCCCTCCCAACTACCTCAAGGAGCTCAAATAAATTGCTGATTGCAGCGCGCACCGGTTTGAGGATGTCTTGAAGACAGTCATGAGGCAGATTGGTCAACATTTGCATGAAGCAGGAGCAGATGATGATGGAAAAAGTGAACATGAATGTGGTGAGGAAAATGGAGTAAATGAGGACAATGGAGTAGAGGAAGAAGAAAGGGAACTGGAGCAGCAGCAATTGTCTTCACCTCCTTTCAGACCGGTTTCCACTGACCAGCACGGGGCACGACCCCATCAAAGCCAGATTGGACCAACTCCAAGAGTATCACTCACAGCACATGATCTCAATCCACCACAAATACAAAGGGTTGTTGTTGAGCATGTGGTCCGAAACCCAGACATGAGCGCCACAACTTCACTACGTCTCTGTGCTTTTTCAGGAAGGATTCCTAAGCCAAGTAGTGAAGCAGATTTTGAATCATGGCATTCCCAAATTGATCTACTGCTTGCCGACCCCAGTTTGTCAGCTCTACACATCACCAGACATATTATAGAGAGCCTATTGTCACCTGCTGCTGATTTGGTAAAGGTCAAAGCCCCAACACATTGCCTTCAGTCATACTACGTGTACTTGACTCAGCTTTTGGAACAGTTCAAGATGGTGACGAATTGTATGCTCAATACTTAAATATTCTTCAAAATCCAGGTGAATGACCATCCGCTTACCTCCAAAGACCAAGCAAAGACCACGACCAATTCATCCTCAAGATCTTGATGCTGTAAGGAAACCCCTGCAAAAACTTCTTGACTTGCTGATCCCAGAAAACCATACACACTCCACACTGATGCCAGTCCCACAGGTCTTGGTGCGGTGCTGTATCAAGAGCAGGATGGAAAAAACAGAGTTGTAGCATATGCCAGCAGAGGTCCTTTACCGCGTTACACCAGGGTGCTGGAGAGGAGAGTCCATCCGTTAGTCAAACCTCAGATACAGGAGGAACAATGCAGTTTTCCTCCTGGTCGCGGAACACTGGACCAGCTCTTTATGCTCTCAAGGATACTCGAGGGTGCATGGGAGTTTGCCCAACCAGTCTACATGTGCTTTGTGGACTTGGAGAAGGCATTCAACAGTGTCCCTCAGGGGGTCCTGTGGGGGGTGCTCCGGGAGTATGGGGTGTCTGGCCCATTCAGTCCTTATACGACCGTTGCAAGAGCTTGGTCTGCAAAGCCGGCAAGAAGTCAGACTTGTTCCTGGTGGGTGATGGGTTCTGTTAGGGCTGCCCTTTGTCACCGATTCTGTTCATAATTTTTATGGACAGAATTTCTAGGCATAGCCAACTGGCGGAGGGCTTTCACTTCGGTGGTCTCAGGATCTCATCCCTGCTTTTTGCAGATGATGTGGTCCTGCTGGCTTCATCAGGTGATAGCCTCCAGCTCGCCTTGGAACAGTTCGCAGCTGAGTGTGAAGCGGTGGGAGTGAGAATCAGCACCTCCAAATCTGAGGCCATGGTCCTCAGCCGGAAAAGGCTTCAGTGCCCCCTCCGGGTCAGGGACGAGACTCTGCCCCAAGTGGAGGAGTTTAAGTATCTCGGGGTCTTGTTCACAAGTGATGGGAGAAGGGAGCGGGAGATGGGCAGACGGATTGGTGCAGCAGCTGCAGTGATGCGGACGCTGTACCGGTCTGTGGTGGTGAAGAGAGAGCTGAGTGTAAAAGCAAAGCTCTAAATTTACCAGTCGATCTACGCCCCTACCCTCACTAGTCTTTGGTTTCTTTGTTAGAGTTCTGTCTTATGGTTTATGTCTCTGTGTTCTCTAGTTGCTCTGTCTCCCCTGTCAGCTGTATCCCCTTGTCAAGTCCGCATCTCTGTGTTATGTTTCCTGTTGTACTTTGAAAGTCCGTGTCTCATGTTAATGGGTCTGGTTTTGCTTCCTTTGTCTCGTCAGCCCTGATTTGACCCAGCTGTGTTTCCTTCCTGTCTCTCATTCCTTGATTGCTCCTCTGTGTATATTAGCCCTGTGTTCTCTTTGGTCTGTGTCGCGATCTACCCTTATCTACCCTCATCTTGCGGCGTGTTCTGTCTGCGTAAGCTTATTTTGTATTCTCAGTTTTGTTACCCTTTTGAGTTCAGCATTAAAGCTGTTGTTTGAGTTCATGTCTGTCTCCAGAGTCTGCCCTTTGGGTCCTTTTCCTGCCTGCACACAGCCGTCACATAACACTGTGTGTCGGTGATTGGACATCAGCCGCTGATAAAGTGGGTTGGCTTATAAAGTGCTCTGTTGGGAAATGAGCTCCAGCAGCTCTGCGCTCGGGGAAAACACTATATTTACTTTTCTTGTGCAGAAAAATGCGCCAACATTGCTTTATATCAAGCACCGGCTGCCCAGTTAAACTGTGACTATCACCAGGTAAAGTGGGTGTGTTTGTTGAATTAGCACTAGGTGTTAAATAGCTGACAGGTGAGGAGGAGGGTGCATGCAGGTGAACTGAGGGCCTATTGAGCTGATCGCTGGTGTCGTGAGAAAAATGTCAGCTCGTTCTTTATGTTACAGAAGCACAGAGACACAAGACCTATGGAACTCCAAAGTGTTCAAAATTAAATAAATAAATAAGTCATGATGAAATAAATAACTATGTGAATAAATAAGACACAGATATGTAATGCGAGAATGATATTGTGAAATAATTGAACACATTTTGAAAAAAAGCTCATTATTGTGAAATATATTGCATTCTGCTATATAAATTTACTTATTATTGTGAAATATTATTTCATGATCATTATTTTTCACAATAACAGAGATTATTCCTGAGGCATTTTATTTATTCCCAGCCGTTTTTAATCCAAAAAGTCATTTTTTTCAAAGTCAGTCTTTATTTCAAAATCCCGTTTTTCCCAATGGCCTATTTATTTCATAATGCGACTTTTCAGCAGAATGACTTTGTCTGTCAATCAAGAAAGACAGGGCGGAGCCAGTTGTGTGATTGGTTGCTCCTTTGCTCAGACATAAGTAATAGCACATGAAGTGTCGATTTAAGTCTAATGGTGCAGTGCGTCTCCTACGCAGACGGCGGCAGTGTGCAGCTCGAAATAAAGTAAAGGCACCAACAAGTGTTAAACACTGGGCGCGAATAACATTTAGGTGCTTGTGAAGGGCATGGCTGCAGGACACAAGTCCGTTTCTGAGTTACTCAGAGAAGTTGCTAACCGCTTAGATTGTACGTCTTCACCTCAGTCTGAGAGAGTGTTGCAGCAGCATACTGGAGATGAAGCGGTGCCTGGTCCAAGTTCCCATCAAAACAGCACAATGTTAACGTTAGCAAACGCTAACGCTATCACAGCTAGCTCCACTCCACGAAACGCTGTTCAGGGTAAGTAACGATGTTATTACTGCTTGGTTAGTCTGTCTGCCAAAAATGAGCTTTTTAATCAGTTCAGTCACAAATTTTTTTATACAGTTTTTATCATAGCAAAGAACTTAATAAATTAGGTAAGAGAAGATAATCGTCTTCTGGGTTAATGTCTGTATCACTATTTACATTGTTGTAGGTAATAGTTAAATCATGACGTTTTAAAGTGTCTTATTTTCTCTGCTAATATGGAAGTCAAGTAATCTATGTGAATGAAAATAAAGCAATTCTAGTTCAATGTAGTGATTTTGTAAGCGGGTATAATACTTGCAAATTAAGTAGCAATTAATCTAAGCTTTTAGAATGTTTTCTTTAATATTGTTTTTCCCTTTTTAAAGCTGAAGTCGCAAGACTGTTTGCCCCTTACAGAGTGAGGCCTTCCTC
>NW_024583086.1:60260-68617 GCF_018398535.1 Haplochromis burtoni | reverse complement strand
GCTATTTAACATCAACTTTGTTATGTGTTATCAGAGAACAATTAGCTGCAAACAGCAATGAAACATTCAACTATGTACTATTTAAAGCACTAATGACCCTGCTGTCTACCAAGATGTGATAAGTAAGTAGACTGTGGAAAGCTGGTGGGTCTACTCTGTGTAAAAGGTTCCTACAGGCTCCACTGCCCCCAGTCTCCGAGTTAACACACTAACAGCTAACACTGCGAAATGCATTCTGGGATACCTGGATGCCCCAAGTCCACACAAGCAATCGATTATCTAGGATCGACCTGTCTTGACTTACTTTGCACGGCAACCAATCAAATGTTAGAGAAGCTGCAGTGGCAGCATTAGCCCCGCCCTCTTAGTTTGATGAGTGAGGCTGACAGACAAAATGATTTCAAGGTGAGACATGAAGGGGACAATAGTGCCAAAATGAATTAAATAAATACATCATTAAATAATTAATTAAAATTGTTAATAATTAATTAATTAAATGTGTCGTAAATAAGTATTTAATTAATTACTTTCCATTTTAATTAATTAATGACACATTTAATTAATTATTTAATGGTGTATTTAATTAATTCATTATGTCAGTCCTGGCATTCCATAAGAAATATTTCTACATTTCCTTCATTAAATAGGTCAATAAAACTCCTCACGTTAGTGATCAGACCCACTCAACATTGGACGTCAGATAGACGTGCAGATTGTCATCCGTGACCAATTCTGGACTATGTCCACAATTCTGACATCCAAACATGACCCAACTTGGAGATCAATATGATGTTCAACATTTGAAATTGGGACTGGAAGTCATGTGGATTTATGTGACAGGTACAGGAAATGTATAAAATGAATAAATAGATTTTGTTTATGAATATCATCATTATGATACATATGAATACAGGTCATTTTAATATGTGTTAGCCTGTTGATTTATTCAGCACATGTGGATTGTTGTTGTTGTTGTTTGCATTATCCTTTTTTAAAACTGTTTATTTATTGATGTTAATTAACTTCTTTATAACCAGGTTAAAACTGTAATTTATTAAAATTAGTTGAAATCTTAAAATCGTTGAAATCAGTGTAACAATGTAAAATACTAATGCTTAAAGTATTTAGAAAAAAATTGGGTTTTTTTTTTTTAAAAAGGAGTACAATGTTTGTAATAAATTTAAAAAAGCATGTGCATTTCATATGGTTCATTTTTACAAGTATCATGTTTTATTGTGAATAGCTTTGTAAGAGGAAGTGAATGAAGTTGTGATCTGTAGCCTGCTCTGAGAGGGGAAGGTCTTTAACCAAACAGCATGACTGGTATCTGCCCCTTATTGCAAGGAGGAATAGGATGAGCACGATAGAGCTACAAAATTACCTCCAGCATGCCACTTGTGTGTCTCTGACCAGTGAATCAGAAACAGACTCCATGTGGGTACCAAGGGCCTGATTTCCTTTAACAAGCTCTGTGCTTTCTGCCTAAAACTGTGGATTGGCATTTGCCACATAATACCCCAGATGCCCCAGGACACCATCACTTGTCTTGTGGTGGACCACTAGAGGGCTCCACTCACACCTAGTGTTGAGGAAGTGTGTTGCTGTGTTTTGTGGCGCGATGTGTTCAGTTGAAGTGTGGAGAGGAATAAAGCAGGAGTGAGAACTAAGTGCTCCGTGTCGTCCATGCTTACCTCCACATTGGTGACCCCTGACTCGAGCATGCTATGGGCCGAGGATAATGCAGACTCCGCTATGGATGCGTCAGCGGCCACCGGTCCTCCACCCCCTGCTGCAGCTACGTTTGCTGTGGCGCTAAAACCGCTGGACTTTTGGCTCCACGATCCCCCATTGTGGTTCGTGCACGTGGAGGCTTAGTTCACCCTTCGCGGCATCTCGGCTGACGACACGAAGTATCACCATGTGGTGACCTCGCTCGACCCGCTGGCCACCCGTCGTGCGATGACCCTCCTCCAGGACCCACCCGCCTTAGGGAAATACGCCGCCCTTAAAGAGCTGCTTCTTCGGCGCTATGCCCTCTCCGACGCAGAACGAGCCACAAAGCTTCTCACCCGGTCAGGCCTGGGTGGCGATACGGCTCTCGAGCTCATGGAGAACATGCTGTCATTGCTCGGCCCGGATGACGGGGATTTCCTCTTCGCCCACCTCTTCCTCCGCCAACTGCCGGCTGCCATGAGAGCTGTCCTCGCCAACTCCCCGCTTCTGGCTGTGAAGGATTATTGCTCCCTGGCTGAAGAAGCGGATCGCATTCTTCTGGCTAGCTGCACTTTCGATGTCCACGCCCCCGGTGGCACCTTCCATGCCTCCACCTGTCTCTCCCGGAGCATCTGCCCCTTTGCTGACGGCAGGGATTGCTACACGGCGGTACTGCGGAAAGAGCATCTGTTTCTACCATCAGCGTTTTGGTGCCAAAGCATGTCGCTGCCTGCCGCCCTGCGCTTTCACGGCCCAGGGAAACGGACCTGCCAGCGCACTGTAGCAGCCGTGATCGCTGGCAATACAGAAAGGCTGCTCTTCATAGAGGACTCGTGCTCCGGGAGACGTTTTCTCGTGGACTCCAGCTTCCAGAAGAGCCTCCTTCCCCCGAACACTGCCGAAAGGCTAGTAGCGAACTGCGGGCCGCAGCTCATTGCAGCTAATGGCTCTCCCATCACAACATTTGTGTTTCTGAAGTTCTACAAAAGGCCTGGGAGTTTAAGGGTTTAGAGACTTTCAAGAGTTGAGGACTGCACTAGTAACCCATAATTAACGATGGCTTGCATAAAATATACCAAAATGAAAAAAAGACCATTAATCTTAGCAGTTACACTCGGTTTATAGTGAATAAGCCATAGGTGCAGCAGTTAAAGAGTTAACTGCTCTGAGGTAGACGTGAGTTGCTCTAAGCCAATGAGCTGCTGAAACAGGGTGCAGGGCCTCGCCCGCCATCTCCGTCTGAGAGAGCGCAGGCTTTTCTCTTCTCTTGAAAATCCTCCATGAGCATGCTAGCGAGGAAAAAGACGTGGAGATTCACTGAAACGAGGTATGGAAAAAAAGCAATAAAAATGGAAGAGTTAGCATTTACTGCTTATGAAAGATTGTTTTATGGTATATGTACTGCTAAGACAAGTAACTAGCTGGTTCCTTTTACATTGTTTGGTCGAGGAAGGTCGGGAGTTAAAGACGACGCCATTTCATCATTCCTGCGCCATCTCGCGCTGCTCCGCCTTTCTTTTCTGAGATCGGTGAGCAAAGTGTTTTAATAGTTCATTGTTTATCTGCATTTTCATGAGTTCTTTGCGAGCAAAATGTTTGTCTAGTGTTTATTGGGAAATTGTTTACAAATACTTTGTGGAAAACTTTATTCAATGTACTGAAAAAAAAAGCATTTGAAACCGATGCACAGATTGTGTGTTTTATTGTTTATTTTCAATTTGTAACATGGGTAATGCTGCAAATAATACATCTTAGGTGATAGTGGACTGTGATTATATGAGAACTTAATATGTCCTATGACACTGTAGTTGACAGGTCAGGTTTTTTTGTTTCCCTTTGTATCTTCCTTTTGATGCATTGCAACGGATCCTGTAATCGATGGCGAGCCAACCCCATTGACGGACCAACTGACTTTGTTCTGTGCTGCACAGCAGAGTGTGGTAGGCCAGCTGCAACAAAAAAAAAAAACACACCATGCCACTTTGATATTACTGTTCCCCTTCTTCACACACATCTCCCTTGATTTACGGACGGTTTATTTTAAGGACTTTTTACAGACTCTATGCATTCCACGAACAGGAAGAGAAGTGGGTGTGGGCAGTTGAATCTATTTTTCCTGCTCAAGGGTTGTTGCAATCAGCTAACAAAGTCTGTGAAGTTGCAGATGAATGTTGCCATTTGGATTTTGGTAATTGAGATTGTGGGTCATTTTGAACGTGAACTTTGTACATTTAGAAGGGTGCACGCAGGTAAGGTTGTTTTTTTTTAAAGTGATTACTGTGATTGTACGTCAGGGTTGTTACTGAGGAAAATACTGGTACCAAAAAAGAGAGCATTTTATTTGTAATGTTTTTGTATGTTTGTCATTTTCTTTCTTTTGTTTTGTGGGTGAGTAAAATACAAAAGCCGGTGTTTTCAAAACTCGCAGTTGCCTGAGTCTCATTCAGTTTGCCTCTCCTGTACGTAGTCGAACCTACTGGTCCAAAGCAGTGAGCTCTTTTGCATCAAAATTGGGTGAAGCACGTTTTGATCTTAGAGCAGTGGTTCCCAAACTTTTTTTGCTACGCCCCCTTTGTTTTACAAGACAAATGTTGCCCCCCCCCCCAGCACAAACACATCCTCCAACCACACACGCCCATATTTTGCTTCATTGCGGTTCATTTCACACCTAAAACATTTAGTAAACAATTAAGCAAATACAAGTAATCTGCAATAAATTACAGGTAGCAATAAAATACACTACTAACTCTTTTACGCTACGTCCGCACCTACACGGGAATTTTTGAAAAAGCAGCTGTTTCGTCCACATAAACGGCGTTTCCAATCACAGACAAAGGAGATTTTTTTAAAACTCCTGTTTTGCGTTTCCGTGTGGACGAGGAATACAGAGTTCGTCACACAACGTCAAAGGTATGTGCCTTTTTTCACGTCACGCTATGCACCACGTTATTGTTTACATAAGATGAATCGCAGAATGGCAGATAGTCAGATTAACAGTGTATTGTCTCTATCTGCAGGTTTTGCACGCAGTTACTGTTCCTCCATTTACAAAGGCAGAGGCGTCACTTTGTGATTATTTTACGTGTAGTTGTTTTTTTTCTGTGTGGTAACAAACAAATTTCCCACGTGTGGGACTAATAAAGGTTATCTTATCTTATAATATCCAACACTGCTATCAATGCATTTTTCAAAAAATGCCTCTCTGTGCAAAATGGGTTTAAAAACATAAACAGCTGTGGGATCCTGTGTGTCCGTGATTTGAACCGAGGGAACAAATCGTGGCAGGATCAGCCTGATGTTATTTGTATCCTGCTGTAACTTCACTGTATAAAGAGCAAACATCTCTAAAATGTCAGGAGTAGTTATTCATTACAAGAAGTGTTTGTGAACTAAAGATCAAGAATGTGGGATCCTGTTTGTCTGTGATTTGGAGAGCCCAGCGCTGCTCCCGACGTGGGTAAAACCAATTCTGCAGGGAGACCTACCTTGGCACAAGCCAAAGGGAAGATGTGCTTCATCATATTTTCTAGTCTTTGGCTTGGAAGGTAGTTGGTTTGGAAACATATTCAGCGATGTTTCATCTCCTGCTTAGCGTTTGTTTGGGCACCCCGTCAAAAAGCTGTCCATTATGCTAGCAGTGTCCAAGCATTCTTTTTTTTCCCTGTTCATACTGCACCCCCCCTGCAATGGCTCTGCACCCCCCCCCTCCCCCCCAGGGGGCGGGCCCAACACTTTGGGAAGCTCTGTCTTAGAGTATTACAGACACATTAGTGTTACACACTCTTCTGGACAAAGACCTCTGATGTTTTGCCTAGAATCAGCTAAATTCAAATTTCTGGTACTTTTGTTTTCTTCTTCTTTTTCCTGATGTTGCTGTCTCCTGGCATCACCTCATCTGTCACAGCTGTGGTGTTCTACTCATTGTCAACCACACATTGTCATTGACTGACTCGTTACTCAATAGCTGATTTTCTGCCTGAAACTTGGTCACATCCTGGCAACAAGAATTGTGCCATGTTCAAGGTCACTTAATTGACCCTTTCCCATACCGACTCTGAGTTTAAAAGTCAGTAGAAAATCTTGACCATGCCTACATGTCTAAAGGCATTGAGGTGTTGCAGTGTGGTTGGCTGATTAGAACATTGACATGGACAGCATGTTTCTACTCATAACCAAGCACTCAAAGTGTTTTTTGCAACTAGCCTCATTCTTAATTCAGCATATGCATAAGAGACACATCAACTTAGAGATTAGCCAGACGAACAAGATCTGCATCAGATGATGGGCACGCAAGACCAACATTCACGCTGACCAAGTAACACATGGCAGCTCAGTGCTGTAGTATTAACAGAAGAAAGCTGCTAGAGATCTAGAGACTCCAGCACAATGGGAACATTACTAATCAGAATGGCCATAATGACGTAACTCTGGTAGAAGAAAATAGTTTAACTGAACTAGACTATGCCCAATGACAGATTCACTGACAGAGTTTAGGGTGAAGATTGTGGCAAGACTATAGGCAGCTGCACAACTGCCACAACAACAGAAGAAGCTTGGAAGCCAAAAGGAAGCCTGGAAGAATGTTAGTTAGTGGGCTAACAGAGATCCAAAATGGTGTCCCAGTTGACACAACCAGGATGGACAATAAGCCCTACAAGAAAAGAGAAGCAGAGGCAAAGATCATAGAGCCTGTTCTCCAAAAGCTGGTTCAGGGTGTACTCCAGCTGCAAGAGAACAATGGTCAAAGGGCAAAGCCACCCTGACCTAACTAAGCAAAGCTGGTGATCAGATAAATCAGGTGCTTTCACATGAAGTCGTGGTGTTGGCAGCATCTGATAATCTAAAAAGGATGTTTTTCGGGTCAAAAGGATTTTCTTCCACAAAAAATGATCCCCATGAGTGCCACCTACTCTAGTCAGAGACACATCAGATGATGATAAATTGGTGATTAAAAATTGTTGTTGTTGGACTGCGTGATGGCCTTATCCCCGAGAAGCCATCCTGCAAAAGGAGGAACCAGTTAGAAGCTATTTTCAAAATAGCCGAGCAGATTTAATCTCAAATAAGTGATTATCTGTTTGTCCATGGCTGGCCGTCTTTACTCTCGTTACTCAACTTCTGGAGATGCACACACGCTTCTTATCAGGGCGAAGCTATGAGCTAGCTGTGTCTAGCAGCAGGATTTTTTTTCCTTTTTCTTTTATTGCAGCTTTCCTGTACTGTCTCTCTATTCCAGCAGCACCACTGCTGGAATTGTGGAGGGAAATGAATTCAATCAGTATCTTTGGCTAATTCTTGGTAAATAAGGAATCATATGCTTTTCCACTACCAAGAACTACAGAAGCCAACCACCTACCAGGATTTGACCAATCATTGTTATGGCTACCAAGGTTCTGCTTGACTTGCATCAATACTGTAATTAAATCTGTCAAAGGTTAGTGTTAAAAACACTGAAGTATTGATATGACGGGCAAGAAAATTGCGGTGGTAGCGAGCTAATCATACTGAAGGCTAATCAACATTTATGTCACTCAAAAAGTTAGAGCCAAGGAAGTGAGTATAGCAATGAAATGTGTGCCGTTAGGGCCATTAGTATAGTTAATTGCTGCTAACACATTATTAGAAAACAGTATAGCAGAGAAGCACATTTCACTTACATGAAAAGAAGTACACACAGACTTCAGTTTTCTTTAATCTATTTTAGTTTGGTAAAATAGGAGTTCAGGATACAGGGGTAAAATACAGGGATACAAAGCCTTTATTGCCACATGGTTAAATTCTTTATCCATTAGTTCCATATCTATTAGGTAAAATACACTAAAAACTACATAAATTAAAGAATAAAAGGGAAATATGAATAAGGAAACAGAAATGACCTGAAACAAACGTGTACAGACTGAAAAAACATTTGTAAGATAGATGTATAGAAAAAAACACTGATTTCCCACATATATTAATGCATGGATCTATCCATGGATCTTATATATAGTACACAGACTACAAGCATGAGATTTGTGGCAATATAGTATAGTGTAAAGTATTATTTCTATGAATGACTGAGCAAGCGGTTACTGTCCCCCCTTTTTTCCAATAGACCAGTTGAATGAAGGGAGAAAGGAATAAACTCTTTGTGCATGTGCTCCAGTGGTGCAATCGGTTAGCGCGCGGTACTTATATGACAGTATTGGACTGAGCTATGCCGAGGTTGTGAGTTCAAGCCTCACCTGGCGCATAAACTTTGAGCTCATACTTATCTGATGAGAACAGATAAATGCTGAGCTCACTGAAAATGCAAACAGACTTTATAGCATCTTCAAAAACAAGCAACATTCAAAATAGATATTAAGAAACACAGATTTATACCTCTCTTTGTTTGTTCTGCTTCTTTTTTGTCGACCAATGTGAGCTATTAACCATCAAGATATAGTTTTTCCTTCAAAGTCAGATTTTTGGCTGTATGTGTGTGTGTGTACCTTTTTTGTCCTCACACCGCAGGGCGTAAGGCAAATCACTGGTTCGCCAAGTTGGGCAACAATCACCATGAGAAAATGATGTGTGTGAAACTAAGATGATTATGATTAAATGAAGTAAATATTAATCTTGTGTTTAAACTAGAGATGGCACGATACCACTTTTTTATGTCC
>NW_024583086.1:49050-57702 GCF_018398535.1 Haplochromis burtoni | reverse complement strand
ATGCATTTAAAATTGAGGGTAGGGCACCAGCGCCAGAGGTGGGTTGGAGTACACCGACCATCCTCTGGATGCTGTAAAACGTGCCCACCCCCAAGGCACGGGGGTGGGCACGTGTTGCACATGTGTTATGTGAGAGTGTGAGTAATGTGGATGTCTAGGTTGCAGAATAAAATAGCAGCAGGATTTTTAAAATGAAGTTGTTAATCCAACGGTTAATCCAAAAGTTAATCCCTGAGCAAACAGGAAAGGGAAATGGATTTTGAAATGCAGTTTATTAAAGTGGAATTCAAAAATGAATTTACAAATGGAGAATTTATTCTTCAATTCATTATTTCAGCACAGAATTCTTTATTTCGATGCACGTGGCTCTTGTGGTCCTCCATAGGTATTAGGTAATAGTTCACTTGGGAAAGTAGTTTCATTTCATGTCGTTGTTTAATGCGCCTTGAGGCAACTGCTGTTGTGATTTGGCGCATTATATAAATGAAACTGAATTGAACTGAATTTCTTATTAAGTCTAAAGTATTTAACTTTCTGGCTTTCAGGATTACGCCTACACAAACTAAACGTGTATGTGGGAATTTTCTGTTATTCTGGATGTAAGTTGCATCATTTTTGTGTCATACTTTGTTTCTCACATCCAATCAATATTTTAACCGAAAGCATATAACGTTTCAGTTAAATAATTACAGAAAATAATCTGTCGAATCTGTGAAAAATATTCCTCCTGGCTGTGAACGCCACGTAAAGATCGTCCCTCATGCACTCTGGTACTTGTAGTTTTTCAAACATGTTTTTCGGTCTACAACTGGTTCATACAACTACACTTCCCATAATGCACGTGGGTGAAGCTGTCTGACAGACGGTGAGTGTGTCGAACATTTACTTGTTTTGAAAGTGCCTTTAGCACTAGCTCACTAGCTCCTGTCGGCATGTCTCTGTTATCTTGTTGTTTTTTCTTAACTGTAAACGTTCCCGTGATTTTTAACAAAATCTTTACTGAACAATAACCGGTCAAGACCCGGTACGCGATTTCCTGTGCTCCACGTGACAATGTATACCGCAAACATCCGCGAGATTAACAGTCCCTTTAAATTAGCCAGCCTGGCTAGCTGAAGGCTCGTGTTTGAAAGTAAAGTAATGAGTCAGCGAGCGCGATACTGACACGCAGATATCCACTGAAAATTGCGTGTGGTCAGCTGATCCGTCCTTCCCATGTGCTGCTCACAACGTTTTACAGAAATATGCCCCCCCTCCACACCGCAGTGTCTAAGGGTTGGTTGTGCTGTGGGAGCTGTTACCTGTCATGGTTAAAGTTTACCTGTCACTGAAGATAAAGGGCTGCTCACGTTTACGTGTGATAAACCATCGGACCTGCCACATTCATAGGACACAAGGGAAGGGTTAAGCCATTGATTTTACAGTCATGAAATCGTGTGCCATCCCTACAGTGACTTGGGGATTCAGTGCTAAGGAAAAAAGAAACTGGGATGGCCCAACAACTTACTGCCATGCTTGATATTATTTACATTTCACCTTTCATTTAATGTATTGCATTCATTTAGAGTATGCTTGTCCCTTGTTGAAGCCATTGTGTCGTACTTATTGGGCTTTTTAGTTATTGCAGCTTAAATATTTAGGGCATGAGAACTGTAAAGGCTCCTTTTTTATCTGCCTTGATAAGGGTCCACTCCTGAACAATAATAGTGTAATACACTGAACAAAAATATAAACGCAACACTTTTGTTTTTGCTCCCATTCCCCATGGGATGGACGTAGAGACCTAAAATTCATTCCAGATACACAATATAACCATCCCTCCCAAACAGTGGTCACAAATCAGTCCAAATGTGTGGTAGTGGGCACATCTGCTATATTGAGATAATCCATCCCACCTCACAGGTGTGCCACATCAGGATGCTGATCTGACATCATGAGTAGTGCACAGGTGTACCTCAGACTGCCCACAACAAAAGGCCACCCTGGAATGTGCAGTTTTTTGCGCTATTGGGGGTCTGGGGACCCAGAACCGGTCAGTATCTGGTGTGACCACCATTTGCCTCATGCAGTGCAACACATCGTCGCATGGAGTCTATCAGATTGTCAATTGTGGCCTGTGGAATGTTGGTCCACTCCACTTCAATGGCTGTGCGAGGTTGTTGGATATTCGTGGGAACTGGTACACGCTGTCGTATACGCCGGTCAAGCACATCCCGAACATGCTCAATGGGTGACATGTCCGGTGAGTATGCTGGCCATGCAAGAACTGGGACATTCTCAGCTGCCATCTGCCCTGAACAATGTGAACCATGATTCATCCGTGAAGCGCACACCTCTCCAACGTGCCAGACGCCATCGAATGTGAGCATTTGCCCACACAAGTCTGTTACGGCGACGAGCTGGAGTCAGGTCAAGACCCCGATGAGGACGACGGGCATGCAGTTGAGCGTCCCTGAGACGGTTTCTGACAGTTTGTGCAGAAATTGTTTGGTTGTGCAAACCAATTGTTCCAGCAGCTGTCTGGGTGGCTGGTCTCAGACGATCTTGGAGGTGAACCTGCTGGATGTGGAGGTCCTGGGCTGGTGTGGTTACACGAGGTCTGCGGTTGTGAGGCCGGTTGGATGTGCTGCCATATTCTCTGAAACGCCTGTGGAGACGGCTTATGGTTGAGAAATGAACATTCAATGCACGGGCGACAGATCTGGTTGACATTCCTGCTGTCAGCATGCCAATTGCACGCTCCCTCATTGCTTGTGGCATCTGTGGCATTTTGCTGTGAGACAAAACTGCACATTCCAGGGTGGCCTTTTGTTGTGGGCAGTCTGAGGTACACCTGTGCACTACTCATGATGTCAGATCAGCATCCTGATGTGGCACACCTGTGAGGTGGGATGGATTATCTCAATATAGCAGATGTGCCCACTACCACACATTTGGACTGATTTGTGACCACTGTTTGGGAGGGATGGTTATATTGTGTATCTGGAATGAATTTTAGGTCTCTACGTCCATCCCATGGGGAATGGGAGCAGTAACAAAGGTGTTGCGTTTATATTTTTGTTCAGTGTAGAAACAATAATAATAGTAATGTTTGATGATGGTCATAGTGGCAACAGGAAAGGTCATATTTCACACTTAAACCGTAATGCTTACTGCTGTGTCGTATTTGACAAAAAAAAAAATTTTGGGTGAGTTTTCAAGGCTGTTGAATCATCAGTGTGATTTTTTCCTCTGAAAAACCAAATGAAAAATTGCACAATACATCTTTAAGCAAATCTAAAAAAAAAAAAGTCAGATGTAGCAAATGTGATACAAATTATAAATCATATACAGAAATGAAAATAAATAAAATCTTTTTTTAAACAAATTTATCAGATGGTTCAATAAACTTTAATTTTCTAGCAAATATTTCTTATTTCAGGCTTTAAGGCACAGCTTCAAGGTGAATGAACAAAGTAATCTAAAATGTAGTCAGAAAACCGTGGTCTAACTTTACCTATACAACTGTGTGTTGTCATTAAATGGCTCTGAAAGCATGATGAATTTCGATGTTAGTCCATAAAGCACCGGTGGCTTGTTACGCATTGTTCAGTCTGCCCCAAACTTCATGTTTCACTGAAGTCCCAACCTGAGCGCATCTTTATGCCAGTAGTCAGGGATAGTTTGAGCTCGACCTAGTGAGAACTAAATAATTTAATGCTTTATTAGTTATTTTGATGGACTTCTTCTTATTCACCTCATGTGGTTAAAATAAACGTTAGCTGCAACGTGATGAAGGCTGTTTTATGGGCTTTACTACTGAGTGTGGCAGTGTGCCACCTACCAGCATTCAATGAAGCTGCTCCAGCACTACATGTCTGAAATTCAGCACCCTTATGGGTAATATAGAATTACCGGTTAACCTAAATAACTTGCTTATGCAAAAGTCAATTAAAGTTTAATCTAAATTATTGCAAGAAAACCCGAAACTGCATCTTGCTCTGCTATCAGCATAATCCAGCTGCAGCATATCTCAAGGTACCCCAGGTTGTAAGGGCCCTATCATTGCTCTTTGCAGCTTTAATTTCTAGATATGGCTCTGGCAACCTGGAAACTCAGACCTCTGCTGTGCTGGTAGTAATTTCTGTACTTATGTCTGCAATGATGGAGGTAACAGTGGGACCTCACACAAAAATAAGTTTTTGAGTTTTTGAGTTTGTATTTTTAGATTCGTTTTTTAAGTGATGTTGTAATTGTAATCCACAATTACATTGTGTTCCATTACTTAATTATAACAATAATAATACTACATTTAATGAATTGCTGAAAAATAATCAGTATGGGTTCAGAAACAACAGATCAACAACTATGCATTGATAGACTTAAAGGAAGAGATAACAGAATGTATGGATAATAAGAGGTACGCACAGGATACTGTTAATCATGAAATTCTATTAAAAAAAACTGGAAAGGTACGGGTTTAGGGGAGTGGTTTTGGACTGGTTAAAAAGCTGTTTAGGGAATAGGCAACAATATGTACAAATAGATAAATATAAATCTAATATGATGCATATTGCTTGTGGAGTACCTCGTTTATTGTGTACATAGTCTGTGCAGAGTCTCGCAGAATTTAAAGTTTGTAATATTTGCAGATGACACAATTGTACTGTTTTCAGGTGTGGAATTGCCACAAGTTTTGGAGATGATCACACAGGAATTAACGATATTAAAGAAGTGGTTTGATATAAATAAATTATCATTGAATCTAGATAAAACCAAATCTATGTTGTTTGGAAACCAAAAGAAGAATATCAAAGTAGAAATATGTGTTGACAATGTTTGTTTAGTAAGAGTAAATGAAATACAATTTCTTGGTGTGATCATTGACCACAAGGTCTGTTGGAAACCACATATTACTTATGTTCGAGGGAGATTGGCACGGGGTATTGCTGTCCTGGGGAAAGCAAAGCAAATATTGGATCAGAAAGCCCTGCATATATTATACTGTGCTTTACTACTGCTGTATACGAGCTACTGTGTAGAGGTCTGGGGAAACAGGGCACAGGGATCATACAAATGGACTATTTTTCAAAATGCAAGCTATTAAATTCCAGGACTTGGTGGAGTTTAAAACAGCGCAAATAATATATAAAGTAAAACAAATAAAACGCTTCCAAAAGAAATCTGTAAATTGTTTATAGAAAGAGAAGGTGGGTATAACTTAAGAGGGAAATGGAATTTAAAAATACAAAGTAATTAGAACAACTTTAAAAAGTATGTCTCTCTGTAGCAGGAGTTCAACTATGGAACAGTTTAACAGAAGAAATGAAAGAAAGTAACAACATAAACCAGTTTAAAATGAAATATAAAAAACACACTCTTAGCAAATATAAGAATGAAGAACACAGGGTTAACCCAGGGCAGTAATGTTGCTCGTAATAGTGTTTTAGTTTGTTTGTCTCATTGTGAATCTGCAAATGTTACCACTCAGTCCTTATTTATATGAGAGTAACTATACTGTGGTGGGGCTTCTTTATTTGTTTTGTTTTGTCTTTGCTTTACTTTTGCTTCATATGTTGTTTGTTTAATTTAAGGCTAAAAGAAAATTAAATCAATGAGAGGTAAAACTTGAGGGGGTGGGGACTAATAAGTATACTTCTGCCTACTCCTTTCCAAACAAAAGAATAGAATGATATTTTGTAATGACTGTGAAGGCACATGTTTGAAAAAAAAAATGAACTGAACTAATTTGTGATACCATTCCTTACATTACTTTTGAGCTACTGTGTAACATGAGCTAACATACATTATCAAATAATTACCTCCAAACAACAGAAACCACATCGCCTCCCAAATGAGGACACATGCCTTTTAGTGTTTACTGAATTTAATACAGTAGTGTATTACATGTTACAAAAATTGAAAGTTTATTATGGTAACTTTGTAATGCAATAAATATGAGTTAAACCCAACATTGGCTGCAAATACATGTTTTCAAAAAGTGGTAATGATGTGTATGCATCTCAAGATAAGGGGCGTTTTAAAGTCGCTTTTTTGAACAAGAGGCACTTAGAGATGGATATGAAGTACCTCACTGTGCCAGCCGTACAGTGAGGATGATGTGGCCACTGCATTTGCATGTGCCTGTATTACTTTTGCATTGTTTTCTGATTGTATGGAAGGACTTTTAATATTCTCATCTCTTTAACATCTAAACACGATTTTGGTACTAGTTTACTGATATTAAATGCTAAAATTTGATATGTCAAAGCAAAATACTATTCCTCCAAAAGGAAAACCTGTCCATGCCTTCATCATCTCTAGATTGGACTGCTGCTGTTATCTGAACATTCCTCTGTTCGTCGCTTGTAGTTGGTCCAAAGCACTGCTGCATGTCCTGTAACAGGTATTAGATGGCGTGATCATATCACTCCAGTTTTAGCAAGTTTACACTGGCTCTTTGTCTATTTTCATATTGATTTTAAGAGTTTTCTTTTACTTTCATAGTTTAAAATGTTATGGCAATCAGCTGCATGAATTTATATAACAAAACTTACACCATCGATCTAAATGCTCTTGCATGCAGCCAAGGTCTTAATTAAAGCATGGATGGATTTCTTAGTTGCATTGTCTGGATTAACCTCCCACTTGATATTCATACTGCAGAGTGTATACAGTCTTTAAAATCCTATCTTAAAATTCCCTTATTTACCTCGACTTTTAATTCAAGTTCAGTTTGAGCCTCATCAGGTTTTACGTTATCTTTTTTATTAGTCGACCCCCCCTTTGCTTTTTAATGTTCTGTAGACAAAACTGACATTGACATGCACAGACAGCTTTTTCTGAGTTGTACTTACTGCCAGTCCAGAGGGAGTGCAAGAAAGAAGGAGCGCATAGAGCAGAAAAGTAGTTCCCTTTGCCTTATGGTACTTTAACTTTATTCCATTTCTGTGACAATAATTTACCAAAAATTGTTGGCTCTGTAAAGCTGCTGGCACGATGTCAGTCTTATTGTCAGCAGATGTTAACATTAGGCCACATTTTATAGTAATCAATATGCAAATTTTGGAAATGTCAAAGAGTTGAATTTCTTGAAACCTTGTATGATGGATCCACATGTCACACTGACCTGGAGTTTGTCAGGTGATATGGTGCTGTATGAATAGTCCCCCCCCCCCAATTTCAAAATAAGATCATTTATCACCTGATAGTGTTATGATTATGAACATAGCAACATGTCAGCATACTGGACATGTCAGGGCTCTGTGTGCGGGCAGGCAGAGGTGAAGATGCAAATGCAGGACAAAACCGCAGCTTTATTGCAGGCGATGAACAAAACATGACCTGAACAAGGAACCCTGAGAACAGAAACACACAGGCACAATCTGAGG
This sequence comes from Haplochromis burtoni, assembly GCF_018398535.1. Lineage (NCBI taxonomy): Eukaryota > Metazoa > Chordata > Actinopteri > Cichliformes > Cichlidae > Haplochromis > Haplochromis burtoni. The sequence goes on along the minus strand of NW_024583086.1, from coordinate 50,332 downwards.
GTACGACGTGACACTGAAACACGGGGCTTAGATACACTGGGGCGTAATCAAAGAATGGAAACAAAACAAAAGAGGGAGCATTGTTCCAGAAACACAAGAAAGCAGTCCAAAACAAAAATGCTGGAGACCAGGAAACAGTCCAAGAAATCAAAATCTCAGCAGTAGGAGACGAAACGAAACTGGGTCAAACACAAGTCCAAAAATCAGAAGTTCAGGAAGCCGACCCGGAAGCCGACAGCACAGAAATCCAGAAATCCTTAGTACTGACTGAGCCGATGGCTGCTGCTGGGCGGCTGACTGAGCCGATGGCTGCTGCTGGGCGGCTGACTAGAGGACTGAACTACAGGCTGGACTGACGGCAGAAACCTAGCAGGCTCTACTTTCTCCAGACGTGGCAACTGACTCAAACTCAGCCTCTGGGGAAGCCCTGGGGAGAATCTCTGTCTCTCTGACTGGGCCGAAAGGTCCACTAACACTGCGTCGACTAACCCTAAACCTCCAGGCTCTGAGCTACCTGATACGGTTGATTACTTCCAAGTTCACTGACTACTGGTCGACATCTTCAAAACCCACTGACTCAGAAATCAGAGTTGTTAGATTAACAGACACAGGCTTAACAGTTTCTAAGCTCACAGGTTCTAAGCTAACTGTGGCTGAGCTAACAGTCTTGAACATAGCGGAACAGATCTCAGTCTTCTAGTTTTAAAATCAAGAAAAGAAGGAACACCAGATTTCTTCTCAGAGAGAAGCGGCTTGGCAGCAAAAACAGTGTTAGAAATGCCAGTCAACACAGAAGAACTTCTCTGAACTTTCCAGGTCTTAGTGAGTGAATTAGTTCTGATGGCGGAGTCTATTTTACTCACTGTGGCGTTCCGTGCTGCAGGTCCAATAACAGCTGCTTCAGTCAATGCTACAGGAGAGAGTGGAGGTGTGGTGGGGCGAAGATGACGAGGGTGCTGTTTCTCCCTTAAGGGAAGATCTAGCGATTTGGCAGTTAACATCGACGGGAAAGGCCGCTGACACTGAGAACACCAAGTAGTGAGGGCTTCCAGGAGGGCAGCTGAATTTCCCTTGCCCGGACCACCCATGCCAAACAGAGCCTCGCCCTCAGCTCTGTAATGATTTGCTTTAGTCCTTTTATGTCCATGTGGAATACGCCAGGCACAAACACACGCACACACAGGTATGTACTGCCAACTTCCACATTTATTCAGTCTTTGTGTTATGACAGCTGACTCAGTCCCACAGTCTGACAGCTCACGAGCCCAGCTGATCTCTCCCT
>NW_024583086.1:33570-34883 GCF_018398535.1 Haplochromis burtoni | reverse complement strand
GTGGTATTTTTCAATTATTGTATTTACCAACATCAAGAAGTCACAAGCAAAGAAAGACCACACCATGGTGCACGTTTGAACATGTTTACTGGTCAAAATTATTCATTAAACAAATAAAACATTTTTTTAACCACCAAAAAATACACGTTCAAAGCAACACAACGGTGGCCCAATATCAAACAGAATCCCACTCTGTAGCGTGGTCAATCATTATGAAGCAGTTGGTTTTATTTTGTGGATTCAAGCTGCTCTTCATATTTTTGGCCACCAGATGTCACCAGAGAGGACTGTGTTGAAAAGCTTCGAGTAATGAACCGTTTTTCAATACAAGCTTCAATGCTTCAGAAAGCTTCATTTGGCCATCACTAACAAAATGTGATCAAAAAACACTACCTCCAGTTGCCTCTTGTAGCGGTCCGCGGCCTGGGTTATCCTCCTGTAGTAATCCCACAGCTGTGCGAGATACTCCCAATCTGAGGCGACGCGTGAGTCTGCTAGACCCATGCTAGTTGCGTCTTTCTGTCAGGACTCTGTGCGGGTAGGCAGAGGTGAGGATCCAAATGCAGGACTGGTAGACGGATTGCAACTAAAAACCGCAGCTTTATTGCCGGCGATGGACAAAACATAACCTGAACAAGGAACCCTGAGAACAGAAACTCACAGGCACAATCTGAGGGTACGACACGACACTGACACAGAGAAAGACAGGACTTACATACACTGGGGCGCAATCAGAGAATGGAAAACAGAAGGGAGACTCAGCTGGGAGAGATTAGGGCTAATGAGACAGGGGGAGCGAAGCTAGACACACTGACATAAGACATGGACCTTCACAATAAAACAGGAAATAACAACACAAACGCAGACTAGACTCTGAACTACACCGGCAGGAAAAACGAGGGTACCAAAACAAAACCTAAGAACTAAAGCCTTAACCAGAATAAACTTCAACATAGAGTTCTAATAATAATCAAGAAAGGACACGAATCAGAATACAATACAAAATCAAACCAAAACATGAGAACTCAAAATACTGGGTCAAACTGACCCAGAACCATGACAGGACATATTAATTCAAATCCATTAATATGTCCATGCAGCTCTGTGAATGGCCAAAGTCATTCACAGAGCTGCTGCTTTGACAGTATGAGGCTGGTCTTTGAGCCAGCAAATGTTTTCAGGTTTCTATTATGGTCAAAGGAGCTTGCAAAGAAAAGCGTCTGGACTTCTTTGAGTTACTTGAAGACGTTTCACCTCTCATCCGAGAAGCTTCTTCAGTTCTAAGGTCAAATGGTGGAGAGTCCCAGATATAA
>NW_024583086.1:24795-32239 GCF_018398535.1 Haplochromis burtoni | reverse complement strand
TGGATGGATTAAAATCTATTCTAATTTGGATAATGTGATATCGAGTCTTTAAAAATCCTGAATCGATTTTTAAATATAAATTTATTTTGCCCAAAACGCCAGAATCTCAGGTTTGGTGTGCTGCTGACATCAGAGGTGAATGAAGAATATATGGTGCAGAATATAACTGCATGCAGCTCCACCTATTGGGCCATTTGTTTCTCGGATCCAGTGATCTGAGGGGGGTGAAACCTTTTACATCAGGCCCTAGTGTCTTCTTTATCCCATTGTTCATGCTGTGAATGATACTCAACTCTGCGTCGTGCTGTCTGTTTTGCGAGGCATGGTCTGATGTGTTGAACACTTAACACCGTGTTCTGGTAATGGGGTGCTGCCATAACACTGTGCTGCTGTTTCCACAGCTATTCATGATGCACACGCTGTGATAAGTACACAGCTCAAGTAGCCTATGGACTATTGTATTCGATAATGCAAGTGATGGCATCCTAGTTTTGAAATCACCAAGGAAGAAGCCAGGGCTCATCCTTTGGGCTCCTCTGATCAGGTCATCTAGTTTCCCATCCTTTGCACCTTTCAGATGCAGTGAGGATAGGGGCATAGGCACTGCATGACATTAACGCTTCCTATATATGTTATGATAACTGCACAATGTGGCTAACTGCCACACTGAAACATTTGAATTCAAATTTGAATTGCTGACACCTGAGCTAAAATTCTCTCAACTTTAATTTTCTTAATTTTTAAAATCATTTATTGTAAAATTGTATTTAATTAGCTGTTCTCTTCATTGCTATTAAGGAAGCTTGCATGAAACTTCCACCCCTAATAGAACCATCTGGCCATAAGAAACAAAACTTAGCATGTAAATGAAAAAAATTTCAGGTTTGCAGTTTGCCATTGTACTTGATGTTCAAAGACAGACAAAGTTAATTTACACCAGTGGCAGTTTTACATTGGTACCAAAGGCTGGTGGAGCCAGCGGTTCAAATTTAATTTGAGAATGGCTGCATTTGATCTTTCGTCATTAGATAAGTGACACCGTGTCCCTCAGATTGAATGACCTGCTTAACGTCATAACTTCACATGGAGATTTGCAAACAAGGATGGATAATGTAAGAGGCCTGTGTCAATTATGCATCTTTTATTCATGCCACAACAATACGTCATATAGTTTGTTTTCCTTGCCTCTGCTTCATGTATGAAACTTCTTTTTTAGGTTTGCCTTTGTTATTTTTCTAGAGACTTATCAGAATATCTCTTGGTGTTATCTATCTCCACCTACCTGTCCATCAAAGGTAGTTGGTGGTAGGCAAGTCTCAGCAGTAACCATCTAGGTATTGTTTCCAACAACCTAGGCTCTTGTGGCCCACTCAGTGGATACTCCATTTTTCCTCCTGCATCTTACTGGTCCCAGTGTTGATTGCTGTAGACCAGGGGAGGGCAACTCCAGGCCTCGAGCGCTGGTGTCCTGCAGGTTTTAGATATCACACCTGAATCACATGATTAGTTTGTTGCCCATTACGGCTTTTACTATACTGGTCTACTTGATTTTCATAGTTTATTCGATCTTTATTATTTATTTTTTATATTTTTGATTTTAAGTTATTACAGTCAGAATGTACAGGACCGGGGGATGGGAAAGAGAAAGAATAAGAAAAGAGAAGTTGGGAAGAAAGTTAACAGAAGGAAAGGTGAAGAGAGCCAGTGAAACGCAAGCAAAACAAAAACAACACAGCAACAATCAACTTAAGCGTCACCCAGCAGCCACAGTGTAGAAGCCTGTGGCAGCTGTCCGTGCCAGAGCAGACCGAGCTCTGAGTCCACAGACCCGAGACCCAAAGGCCCCCCAGCAGGGGCCCGACAGAGCTGCTAACCCTATCCCAGGCAGGGTAAACCGTTCCCTTGCTCTATTACTCATCGTAGGCATCTAAATCGCTTCTCTGGTCCTTCAACCAGGACCAGTTTGCCTTGGAGACCCTAGCAATATACGAGTTAACCTGCTTTACAAGTAGGCTGGACCCTGGCCTTTCTGTCTGTCTCTCTGGACGGCAAAAAAAAAATCAGGCGAATATTACTGCCCACAGTAATTCTACCATCTGAACTGTTAAAGTATTAAACACCTTGCATTTAGTCATCCATAACGGGTTCTTTTTCAAAGATGAGTAAGAAGTGTGAAAATACTGTTGTACACAAAAAAGAAAACCAAACAAAAAAACTGCCTGTTTTTGTGTAGAATCAAGACTCAGGGCTGAAAATAACTCATGGAGTGTTTTTACCATCTCTGAGCAGCAAATAATGCAGTTGTTTGTTTAGAGTGACGATGATAGACTTAAGGGCACTGGCATTAACCATAAAGACTTCATACTCACAGTGGAGCATAGGTGGAGTGGTCTAGAGTACTTGACTTGTGTATCACTACAGTAGCTCTAAACACTCAATATATATTACCAGCTTTTCACCAGTATGTCAGTTGTGGCACTGGTACTGGAGCTATTTTATGAAGATGCCTCTAATGCAGATGCACTGGCTCTTTTTCTTATGGAAGCTGAGACCCTTCAGTCTATGCAGCAACAGGACGATTTTCTGTAACTCGGTTTTGGCAACTGTGATGAACTTTGCTGTGGTCTGCTTGAAGAGCAGCATTAGAGCTGGTGACTGAATAAAGGTAGCTCTGTGATTGGCTGCAAACTGGACACTTTTAAAGATGTGTTGGAATGAACAAAGTGTTCTGCAGGACAGTGGAGCTCCTTCTCTGACATGCTGACTTAGCTCTGCTGCCACAAGAAGACATCAGACAGGAAATCATGCGTGCAAGTTGTTATCACCCTCTATTTTTGATATTATCCCATGATTGTGGCAGCAGAGGGTTTATTGCTGCTGTCATCTAATAAAACTTAGGGAGGGGAGGGGGAAGAGTGCTGACTTACTGAGCTCTAACGTGACAAAGGATTTTAGATGGTTCCAAAAATAAAATGTCAGTGTTGCCATTTTGGCAAGTGTTTGTAAGTATTGTGTAACTTTGTTAGATGTGGGTACCACAGTTTAGGTAGTTAATGAGAATGACTTCAAATTTATTTACATAATCAGGCTTCTTCTATTTCTGTGCCCATCAGTACTGTTTAAAAATAACAGTAATAGAAAGTTAGAAAGAGAGGCTGCTGGCTGTAATAATTCCTCAGTTGTAAGCCATCAGTGTGTCTATGCACACTATACAAAGTCAGTGGAGCTGCCATCTGATTTCCACCAAGAGGGTTAATGTGGAGGAGCAGAAAACTGAATATGAGTGCTCCACCTCTCCCCTTGTTGGTTCTTTGGTCCTTACATTCACATCAAAATAACATCCACTCTGCTTTCTCCTTCCCAGCATGTACATTCTGCCTCAGCCACAAACGCAAGCAGTCTACTGAACCACTGAGAAGCCATCCTTCAAGGTAAAGATCACAGCGCTAGCTCACTGCTGTTTTGCAATTCTGTGGAAAACAAAAACTTAAGCAAATAGCTGCAAACTGTGTCTACTTGATACAAAACACAGTCTTCGTAGCATGCACATTTCAGTACACATGAACATAACTTTGCAAAGACAAGAAAACATCTAAAAGTATAATTTTGGAATACATTTTCTAAAACAAACATATTTTTAAATGTGAGTACTGTCTGTTCTCTGTGCTCTAGGGAGAAAAACAATCTTTGACAGTTGTTTTGAAAACAGTTGGCATCAATTTGAAGTGTACACAATTAGCTATTAATACATGCAAACTCACCAGTGGAATCCTTCAAGGTGGAGTATTCATCATCAGTAATAAATAAATGCAAATCAGTTGTGCTGCAAACACACTCCTGTGAGGAGCCGTGTTAAAGCAAATGGCTCATTCAGAGTTTGTGAACTGACAGTGCTTCAGGCTGAAGCCTCAGTAATTCACTCAGTGACTTTCATTCTGAAGAGGAGGGAGACCAAGCCCGACAGGAAGGGAGGGAGGCTCAGAACTCATAGACAATCAGCCAGATAATAAGAAGGATCACTATTATTACGTCTATAAACAGCATCTAATTGGTGCAGTATGCAAGCATTACACTCTAGTGTTTTGGTGGAGTACTGAGTAATAATAATAATCTTATTTTTCTTCTTGTTATTATTATTGTTATTATTACCACAACCCCTTCATTTCCTTCATAGTCTAAGCAAAAACGCCCAGACCTCCTCCTCTCTAGTTACCTCATCCAGGTTATCCAAAGAAACACGGGCATTTCCAGGCCAGCCAAGACATACAATCTATCACAAGCACCTCACCGAAAAAGCATGCTTGTAAAATGCCGGAACCAACTTGTCTGAGTTCTGTTAATGTAGAGGTTTGGCACTCTACACTATTCGAGACCCACTTGAATGACTGCACTCTTCACTCTATCTCTAAGGGAGAGGCCAACCACCCTTCAGAGAAAGCAGATTTCTGCTGTTAGTATATTCTCAGTCTTTCAGTCACTCAAAACTCATGAGAACAGGGATGTAGATCGACTGGAAAATTGATAGATTTGCTTTTACACTGGGCTCTCTCTTCACTACAGTGGACAGTGCTACAGCTTCAGTGTCACTGCAGCTGTAGTCTCAGTCCATCTGTTAATCTCCTGCTCCCTTCTCACTTGTGAACACAACCCTGAGATGCTTAAACTCCTCCACATTGGGCAGCCACCCATCCCTGAACTTTTTTCTCCCTACTTTGTGTCTGACCTCCTTTACTGTACACCTTTGCTGATTTGATGAAAGCCCAAGTGGCATAACCACATGCTTTAAGATCTCCTGAACCCAAAACCTCTTCTGATAATGACCCACACCCATTTTCACAACTTGGCTCATGTGATTAGGTGGTCAATAGTGGGTCAACACGCAGGACCGGGCTCAGCTGTATGTCATAGGAGAAACTCCACCAATTTGTCTTAGAACTGAGGAAGCTTCTCAGATGAAAGATGAAACATTTGATTTTCCAACTCAGAAATTTCATAGGCGGCAGAAACATCTGATACACATTTGTAGAGCTATCCATATTCATCATGCGTTTTTTGATTAAATATATGGTTGACTCAACGCAGTCCAGCTGCCTTTCTTCTCCAGCTCCTTAGATTTTTTTAATGTGATGAAAATGAAATTTTACCTCTCACAGCTTTAACTTTTTCCCAGAAAACAATTGCTGATGTTCCAGGCAGATCATTATAGTCTACATATAAATCCTACAGTTTAAAAAAAAAAGAATTAATCTTTAAGCAATGATGTTTTAAATCTCCAGTTTTTACTTGGTGAAATAACCTTATTAAAGACACAGGAGCATGATCACTGACAGCTATAGGATGTTTCTCAGTGTGTGAAATGTCACATTTTGTCAGGCAGCGCTGCGTGGCAGGCAGGACTCAGACACAAGGGATGAACTCAAAACCACAGCTTTGTTTGGAAACGAGGAAACGGGGAAACGAGCATACAAAGCAAACTAAACTCACAGGGAGATCCACACAGCATGAGGGATGACACGACACTGACTCAGAGAAACACAGGGTTTAAATACACCGGGAAGTAACGCGGGGAATGAGACACAGAAGGAGGGCACAGCTGGGAGAAATCAGAACTGACGAGGCAAGGAAGCAAAGCAGGACACATTCACATTAGACATGGACCTTCAAAGTAAAACAGGAAGTATAACACAGAGACGCGAACTTGACACGGTGGAGACAGCAACTAAGAAACACAGAAACATAAACCATAAGCCAGAGGACTCTAAGAACCAAGGAGGGAAATACTGAGCAGGGAACACAAGAAACTGGACTCGAGGGAGTAACAAAAGACCAACCATGAGAACATAATTCACAATACAGAGTGACAGAAAACACAAGAAACTCAAAACATGCGAAGACACAGACCAAGAAACATGGACTTTACACAGAACAGAGGGGGCACAGAGAAACATGAGGGGCAGGGGATCAAAACTAGAAACCATAGAATAAATCACACGAGTACTCGACAAAACACAAAAATCACACAGAATTAAAAACGCTGGGTCAGGAGACCCAGGATCCTGACACATTTAGCTGCTGACTAGAAAAGAATCCAGATGAGAGTTCGAGTGATGGACATGTAAACTCGGGTGAAGAGATTATCCCTTCTGAAAAGATATCTATAAACGTAAATATTTGGGACAGGGAAGAATGAGGATCCTGAAGAAGTAATAGCACATCATCTGCATAAAAGAGAATTTTGTGTTCTGTGTTAACGTTTGAAATCCCCTTAGTATTGCTATTGTATCTCATAGCGTAAACTAGTGGTTCAATGAGTAATGAAAATAGAGATGGAGCCACAGGACATCTTTGCCTGATAGCATTCAGGAGAGTGAAGCTGACATTGACCTGTCAGTGGTGACTGCCTTTGGGGATGTGTAAAATGCTTTTATCCAACCAATAAAGGATTCTCCAAACCCAAAATTTTCAAGTGCTGCAAATAGAAATGATTGAACTCTAATATTGCTGAATTTGTGAATATCTTCCATATTTGGTTCATGGTCAGAGGTGTTTATATAAAAATCCCCCCCACCCCCACCCCCCTAAAAAAACCAAATTTTTATTCATAGAACTATGGGAAGACTTGCTGAGTCCTCGATAACTGTGCTTGTTGTTGGGTTGTTGTTGTTTTTTTTGATCAAGTATGTTTGTCAGATATTTACCAGAATTATTATTGTATTCAATGTTGTCATGTCTCAGCTGCTGTATAAGAAACTTTGTCTTAGTGTTGTTGTTTAATTCCCATGTTTGTTCTATGTTTGATCAGACGTAAGTGTATTCTCAATCATCTGGTGACGGTTTAACCTCCAACTATCACAAAGGCCATACTCTTCCATGTATTGCTTTAGAATTACAGTGGATTACCAGACTTGAATGATTTTTGCCCGACTTCCAACTCCACAGATTTTCCAACAGAAACATTTGTTCCACGTTTGTAGAGATATGATGAATATGGATATGTGGTTTTTGATTAAATATATGGTTGACTGTGCATGTCTGGACATGTGTGAGTGATGATTAAAAGTGTAGTTTTAATGTGCAGTGGTGCTATTGTGTAAGGAGTGGCAAAGCAATATAAGAGGCGTTTGCATGTTTCCTGAATTTCTAGTGGGAATTGATCATTTATAATTGTGAGTTCCTTTCAGTTCTTTTCCTTGTTTTTTTCACTAGTTCTTTGTGCTTTTAATGGTTAAATTGAGCAGTTACTTATCTTGGTTTGTTGGCGTCTTTTTTAACAGCACCGAGACGGTGGATGTGATAAAGGTTATTTGGTTGACGCTGACTGTGGGGATCTTAAGCTGAGCCATCATGAAGTCCTTCAATATGGATTATAACTCAATAATAATGTTTCTGGACTAGTGATAAGAATAGAATAGAATAGAATAGAATTCAACTTTATTGTCATTGC
>NW_024583086.1:21999-23440 GCF_018398535.1 Haplochromis burtoni | reverse complement strand
AAATGGGATCATAAAAAACAAAAACTTTTCATCGATTTATATTGGGTCTATTATATATTGATTCTATCATTCAAGTCTGTCCAGTGAGCACCTCTGGTTTTTATAAATCCCAGCTACCATAGGGCAAGGTGTAGGGTGCACCCTGGACAGGTCGCCAGTCTGTTGTAGGACCAACACACAGAGACAAACAGCCGTTCACAACTGTAGATAATTTAGAACAGGGGTCGGCAACCTTTCTGATGACGAGTCCCATCTAAAATTTCCTCAGAGGTCAATGTGTCATATGATTGCATTAGCAATAAATTTAATAACGCTCTATATTAACAGTTACACACTATATAGAACAACTTTATAGGATTATATTTGTTTGCAGATGTTGGCAGCTATCAGCGAATAGTTATCAGCTGTTTGGAAACAACAAAGACTTTTTATCCATAACAGCAAATGAACTGAACAACAGAAAATAGAAATGCTCTTTATGGTCTCCTCACAACAATGATAAGAAAAATAAACTGGGCCAATATGGCATGTTTGTTGATACAGAGATACACATGTTAATGTGATCTGTGGTCTCCCACTCAGAGACACAGGTCTTCGAGTGTCCAGCATTCAGAGGCTACCTGAGGACTCATGTGAGAGAAAATCTGCTCACACAGACATGTAGAGCCAAACACTGTCAATAAGGCCTCTGCAATGTTCTGAAGACAGTTAAACCTGTCAGGTAGTGACGTCCAGCAGGTGAACATGCAGCTCCATGAACACGCACAGCTGTGGATTCCAGCTGCGTCTGTAGTTCTGCAAACTTTGACCCCACAGAGTCGAGCTTTTCAGTTCAATCAGCTGCATTTCAATGTCCTCTGTGTCCAGCCAGTTAATGCGAGACAAATCCAGCTGACAAACCTTTCTGGTTTGATCAGAAAAGAAAACATTGGTCCAAACACCTGAAAGTCCCAAAAACACATTGTGAATTCTGTCTCGAGTCTACGGATGTATCCGTGGTGCTGATGCTGTGCTGAGCGGACAGCTCCTGAAGTATTTGAAGTGTCGAAATGTGGAAATTTCAACATCGCTTGAAAAGACTGCCAGCTAGCAACGTCCCTCTCACCGGTAGGCTAAGTGATTTTAGCCAATTACAAGTTGAATCTGGTAGTTGGGTTTGTTAGCTGAGATACCATCATTAGGAAGCGGCACAACTAATGTGTCTATGCGAGCTAATTTGCGAAGTGCACTTGTAACCCAACTTACGAATTATTATTAAGAATGACCGAACTGTCACTAGCCAGTATCAGAAGATCTAGGATCGGCAGGAGCCCAAGGTATAAACACCAATAAGGAGAGACCACACCACAATAGACTGTTCACAAATTTGTTATATTTGACACACAGCAGCTGCAACAAATGTAATGAAAGCAATAAAATAAAATACAAAATATTTCCCCCA
>NW_024583086.1:0-20773 GCF_018398535.1 Haplochromis burtoni | reverse complement strand
AAACTCCATCATGCTAGCTAGCATGCAGTACGAGTTATTGTAACTGACTGTAAAAAGTCAGCACAACGAAAATAAACTCCACCTAAACTTGGTTTATATCTGATCCAGATAGACTGCAGGTCATAACTTCTTACCTGAAGTTCAGTTCACCTGATACTCAGAGCGGCGGCCGCCTCGGGTCTCTCCTCCTCCTCCCTTCCCTCTGTGGAAACTCCGACATAGCCACCACCAAACAACTGAGTTATTTTCACGCATCGACCAGCATCTGGCCAATCCACCACCTTTCATTGTTTATACTGTTACAAAAAATAAATAAATAAATAAAAATAAAATAAAACAAAAAATCACCATCGGCCCACTGGGCAAATACCCGATGGCCAGTCCAGCTATGGTGGTGCCATCAGTTAACCCTTCGCGTGCCAGCTGTGCCCAGGTTTGCCGACTCCTGATTTAGAATCATCAGTTAATCTAACTGTGTGTCTTTGGACACTGGGACCTGGAGAGAACCCACACAGATCAGGGTTTAGCTTAGTAATTAGCACAGGCTAATCACTGCTCAATTGTGCTGCCCAGGGAAAATCTATATCTAAAAGGTATAAATAAAGATTCTAATAGATATAATTCAGATATAAATTAGCATAATTTCAGGGAGTGGTTGCTGTTGCAGGTGTGTACTAAGGTAGTACTCTGTAGAGTCAGCTAGTGATAGCCAAAAGCTATACATATGCATCTTGATGCATTCTCAATCATCCAGGTAAGTAAATCTCCAAAAGTTGATTCTGTTCATCTGGACGTAGCGTTTTGTGGGAGAAACGTTTCATCACTCTGACTGCAGGTTTCAATCTTACAAACAGGACATCTGCACAATGACTGAAACCAGCCCACTGAAGGAACAATGGGCTGTGAGGTCAGTTCCTTCATCATGATTATGCAAATTCTCATGGCCATTGATCAATAACCACTGATCAATGGCCATGAGTCCCATTCACAGAGAGTTGGGGAATGGCTGCAATCACAGCATTGTAAGATGGTGACAGATGTACCCTTAGGCCCCTCCTCCATTCAGAGATGGTCTTTACCTTTTCACTATCTCAATTGCAGGAGTTAAATTATGGGACAGTCTAACAGAAGAAATAAAAGACAGTCAAAACATAAAACAGTTTAAAGTAAAATATAAAAACCTAATTTGAAATAAGTATAAGAATGAAGAAAACGGGGTTAACCCAGGACGGTAATGTTGCTGGTAATGGTGTTGCGGTTCTTTTTTGTTTTTTTGTTTTGTTTTGTTTTGTTGTTTTTCCATAACTTGTGTATCTGCAAATATACACATTCTGTATTTTTTCATATGAAAGAAACTATACTGTGGTGGGGCTTGCTAATTTCTTGTTTTTGATTTATGTATGTTATGTTTTGTTTTACTTCATATGTTTCATATGTTGTTTGTTTAATTTAAGACAAAAAAAAATTTAATGAATGAGAGGTAAAACTTGAGGGGGTAGGGACAAATAAGTAAATACTTCAGCCTACTCCTTTTCAAACAAATAATGGAATGATATTTTGTAATGATTGTGAAGGCACATGTTTAAAATGTTTGAAATAAAAATGAACTGAACTGAACTGAACTGAACGTAAATGGCCTCCTGGACTCCGCCCTCAAACCAGCGTTCCTCCCTGTCCAGGATGTTACATCCTCATCATTGAAAGAGTGTCCACTGGCCTGTAGGTGTAAATAGGCTGCAGAGTCCTGGCCTGACGAGGTGGCTCTTCTGTGTTCTGCCATCCTCTTAGCCAGAGGTTGTTTGGTTTCCCCGATGTATAAATCCTGATAATCCTCCTGCACTTAACGGTGTACACTATGTTACTCTGTGTCGGGTGTCCCGATCCTTGGGGTGGACCAGTTTTTGACCCAGTGTATTTTGGGGTTTCAAAGCCACAGAGACAGTGTTTAGAAAAATGCGTCTCAGCTGTTCTGATACTCCTGACATGTACGGGATCACTACAGGTTTTCGCTTGGGCAGCGGTTGTCCTTCTCTCCTGGATCGGCTGGAGCGTTCTTTAGGAGCCTTCCCAGCTTTGACAAAAGTCCAGCTGGGATAACCAAATTTACTCAGGGCTTTCTTGATGTGATGTTCCTCTGCTTCCCTGGCCGCTGTGTCTGTGGGGATGGTGTTCGCTCTGTGTTGTAGCGTCCTGATGACACCCAGTTTGTGCTCCAGTGGATGATGAGAGTCAAACCTTAAATACTGATCTGTTTGTGTAGGTTTACGGTACACGTCAGCTTTTAGATGTCCCCCATTACTGATGGAAATCTCACAGTCTAAGAAGGCTAACCTGCCACTTTTCATATCCTCCCTGGTGAATTTGAAGTCAGCTGAGACTGAAGAAAACACTTGGATGAGTGATGAAACGTTTCTCCCACTGAAGACGCTACATCCAGATGAACAGAATCAACTTTTGGAGCTATACATTTGCACTGTATGTTCTGGTCTTCCAGGCATTTTGGTGTTGCTGAACTGGCCATTGAATTCATTCATTTTAAGAATGTACCAGATTGTTGATTTGGCTACTCCTAATGATTATCTCTCTGATAGGTTTACTTTATTTAGTGTTTTAATTAAACCTCCCTCACTTCAACTGCTACTGACCCCGTGGTAGCTGGAATAGGCTCCTGCTCCCAGTGCTTATCTCTTCATATTCAAAACTGTAGTGAAAGTTAAAAAAAATAAAAATTGAACACTTGGAGTCAGCTTCAATATTACATCTGCTTCATTTGTTGCGAATTACAGTTCGCTGGACATGAAACTGCTCGCCAGTCAATTCTCTCATTCATTTCTGCAGGGCTATCTGTATAAATGGCTTTTATTTCTAAAGAGTTGGTGCAGTTTTGTAAAATTTCTTGAATTAAAGTTGGAGTCTGTGCTTCAATCACATATTGATTGTTTGATTTCAAAACTTTACTGAGATTCTGTACAGAGATAGAAAGTTGCAGTTAAAGTTACAGAAAATTGGACCAGAATTGTCCAATAAATGATGGCTCTAACTGTACATACTGATGATATAATATATGATGTAGTCATATTGGTGTATCTCTCTTTGTTGGGGAAGTTTTTGCCATTGTATTCTTTTACTGCACATTGTACTTGTGCTCCATTTCCTTACTGCTCGTGTCCTAGATCAGGCTATAACAACCTTCAACATCAAAAGAGCCATTTTAGCTCCTCCTACCAAACAGTGAGACACAAAGAGAAAAAACCCATGTGACAAGGGGGATATGGGCAGATGCCAGATGTAATTGGGAGAGAATTAATTACTACACATAGCATATGAATTAGTTACGGTTAACCCTAACTGTAAATTACGTCTGTGGTAGCTGACTTCTGCCCTGGACCTTAGCGGAGGTTTGATTTCAGTTAAATTCTATCATGTGCTTGGCTGATTTTTCCATGTTAGCTACAGATGGACTAACGGTTTTAGATTCAACACAACAAAAAAATGCTCAGTTAGGCAGAATTGATGGTTTGTAATTCAGCTGCAGCGTCATCATTAAAAACAGGTCGGCACTAATGCAGTACACATGTGTTATAGTGTCAGTTACAGAATCATCTGTTATGGACATATAATAATTATAAAGAGTGTGTTAATCAACTGTGGGCTGTGTTTCACAGTTGTTGTTTATCTAACAAGGCCTTGGATGTGAAAAACCATGCAAAACACTTTTCTATCCAAATGTCCTTCACAGTGTTTTCCTCCCCCTTTCCTATCTGGCTGTCTGTCTGGTATGTTGGCTAATCAACAGAGAAATGCAGCCTCCCTGACCAGGCCTTAAGTCCTGCTGCTGTTTTCTTTTATGTCTGCCTGTGGTGTTTACCACTGTGATGTCACACACTTTTTCAGCAAACACTTTTCACTTCACCTGCAGAACTGTCCAGATGGATGGCAGGTTGCATGTGTGTGTGTTCCCATGCCATCTGCTCATAATCCCCCCAGCACACACACACACACACACACACACACACACACACACACGCTCACGCACACACACACGCACACATACACGCATACACACACTCACACACACGCACACACACACGCACACACGCATACACCCTAGCCTCCTTTGCTTTAAATGGAGCTGGAACCTGCTACTGGCCCTCTGGGAATTGAGTCACATTAAGACTAACACACAAGACACACACACACAGTCGTGCAATAGTAACAAGCAAGACTGACATGGATAGCCAGTCATCTGCTTCAGCTACGACAGCTTGCAGCAGGTTTATTTTGTGTTTAGTTCTACATCAGGATCCATCTTAAAACGGCTCAAACTGAACATGTCTGATAACAGACTACTGTTACCTGGGGATCTTTTGTGATCTAAGAACCACACCCATCTGTTTCCAGCTCAGAATCTGCATCGTATAAACAGTGTCTGTCTTGTTCTTCTATTAACTGGCCAAAAATAGAGGATTATCTCCAGATGTACATGAAATGTAACAGCTCTACATCCTGAGCAGCTACATGTGCCTTCTGAATTTGCACTCATAAAATGTCTTTTTTGCACAGGACTAAGACTTCCTAGATTTGTCATTTGAATTTTTAAAAACTGCAGCTTTCTGTGTCCTTAATCCCAGCTAGATTTGATGCCTTGTGGATCATATACAGAACCGGTTAAACATTTTAGAACATCTCAATTTTACTAGTTATTTATTGCAGTTCAAGTCGTTTAAGTCCAATGAATAGCTTGAAATGGTACAAAGGGAAGTGAAGAACTGTCAGAGGTTAAAAAAAAAAGAAAAAAGGTAATGTTACCCCAAACTAAAAAATCATGTAAATTTCCAAATTATTTAGAAGAAATAGAGTTTTCAGGGAACACAACATAGGTTAATAATTTAAAGCTGTTCTGCACTAATGGAGGTTGATCAAGCCTTAAAAGCTGGTGTTACTAATTACTATAGGTGTTCCAACTTTACTGGATTACTTACAGCCCCCTCTGTCTGCATAAAAGCAGTGTTGGAACACACTGTGGGAGCACACCCTCGTGAGCAAGAGTTGAAACAGTATTGTGTGCAGAAAGTAGTGTATTGCTACAAAAATGGGGAGAAAAAAGTGATTAACAAAAGAAGAGAGAAAGACCGTCATAACACTTAAAAATGTAGGTCAAGCTGCAGGTTTGAGAGGATGAGCTACAGCAAGATAGCCCTCGCTAAGCCATGAAACACCGCCATTGGACTACTGAAGACTGGAAGAAGGTATTATGAACTGATATAATCAAGATTTGAAATCTTTGGTTCATCATGCAGGATCTCTGTTGAGTAGTTGAAAGGATGGTTCCACAATGTGTGTGTTAACTGTCAAGCGTGGAGGAGGAAGTGTGATGGTCCAGGCCTGTTTGCTGGATCCAGGGTTGGATCCTTCATCCTCCACATCTTCTCGTCTCTTCTCTCAACTCTTGAAAGAAGAAACACAAGGTACTCATGTTCCTTCTTCCTGACGTTGCTATCACTACATATAGCTACATCTGCCACTATGGCTGTCTTCCTCTGCTTGTCCAACACTACTATGTCTGTTTGGTTAGCCATCACTAGTTGTCCATCTATATTAAATTGCAATTTTATTTAAATGATAAATGGCCTGTATTTGTATAGCGCTTTACTAGTCCCTAAGGACCCCAAAGCACTTTACACATTCAGTCATCCACCCATTCACACACACATTCACACACTGGTGATGGCAGCTACATTGTAGCCACAGCCACCCTGGGGCGCACTGACAGAGGCGAGGCTGCCGGACACTGGCGCCACCGGGCCCTCTGACCACCACCAGTAGGCAACGGGTGAAGTGTCTTGCCCAAGGACACAACGACCGAGACTGTCGGAGGCTCGAACCGGCAACCTTCCGATTACAAGACGAACTCCCAACTCTTGAGCCACGATCATAGCCTTTGCAGTAAATTTATTTATTGTCATTGTCAAGAACAATGAAATTGCGTTTGGGGCTTCCATACAACCCAAAAAAAAAAAAAAGAAAAAAAATATTACGAATATACTAAATGGTAAATGGTAAATGGCCTGCATTTGTATAGCGCTTTTCTAGTCCATAGGACCCCAAAGCGCTTTACACTACATTCAGTCATTCACCCATTCACACACACATTCACACACTGGCGATAGCAAGCTACATTGTAGCCACAGCTGCCCTGGGGCGCACTGACAGAGGCGAGGCTGCCGGACACAGGCGCCACCGGGCCCTCTGACCACCACCAGTAGGCAAAAACCCAAGTGTACATATTTAACCCAGTGTGACTCCAATGCAATAAGACAATCCTTAGCAATAATGTTCGTAGAAATTCAGACAAAGACCTGAGAAACATGACAAAATACAACAATGCAACCCATTCAATATTATTGTACTGTGAGATATGATATCAGATATGATAGTTATCTATTTAAGAAAGAGGGGGGGGGGCAGGAGGGGGAAGAGAATAAAGATATGATGCACCAATGCAGACCAGTTCATTGCTATTAAGAAGTTGGATATGGTTATTGTCCGTGAGAGGGGGCAGAGAGTTCAGGAGCCTCACAGCCTGTGGATACAGGCTGTTGGCCAGTCTGGATGTTCTGGCCTGTATAGACCTGTACCTTCTCCCTGAGGGCAGCAGATGGAAAAGGTGGCGCGCAGGGTGATGTTGGTCCCGCAGGATACTGTGCACCCTCCTCAGACAGCGAGTGGGGAAGATATTACTGATCTCTGGCAGACTTGTTCCAATAATTCTGCCAGCTTCTTTCACCACCCGCTGGAGTGCTTGCTGATCGGCCTTGGTGCAGCTGGGGAACCATACTAGAAATCCATACGTCAGAACGCTGCTGATGGCACAGTTGTAGAAGTTCAACATCAGAGATCTGGGAATGTGTGCGCTCCGCAGTCTCCTCAGGTAGTAGAGGCGCTGTTGGGCCTTCCGTGCAACTGAGGTGATATGGTTGCCCCAGGACAGGTCCTCGGTCACAGTTACCCCCAAGAATTTAAAACTGCTCACCCTCTCCACCGCCTCACTGCCAATGAAGAGAGGCAGATGGTTGTTATGACCCTTCCTCCGGAAATCTACAATGATCTCCTTGGTCTTTTTGGTGTTTAAGACCAAGTTATTGTCGTGGCACCATGACTCTAGTTGTTGCACCTCTGTCCTGTAGTTTGTCTCATCGTTGTTGGATATAAGTCCGAGCACTGTAGTGTCATCTGCAAACTTAACAATGAGATTGGACGCGCAGGAGGAAATACAGTCATGGGTGAAGAGAGTGTATAGCAGAGGGCTCAGAACACACCCCTGAGGGGCACCGGTGTTGACCACAAGGGTGGAGGAGGTGTTCTTACCCACTCTGACACTCTGTCTACGGTTAGTGAGGAAGTCCACAATCCAGTTGCACAGAGAGGAGTTCAGTTCAGTTCAGTTCAGTTCATTTTTATTTCAAACATTTCAAACATGTGCCTTCACAATCATTACAAAATATCATTCCATTATTTGTTTGAAAAGGAGTAGGCAGAAGTATTTACTTATTTGTCCCTACCCCCTCAAGTTTTACCTCTCATTCATTAAATTTTTTTTCTGACACTCTGTCTGCGATTAGTGAGGAAGTCCACAATCCAGTTGCACAGAGAGGAGTTAAGTCCCAGTTGGTGGAGTTTGGGACGGAGTTTGTATGGCCGGATGGTATTAAAAGCCGAGCTGTAGTCTACAAAGAGGAGCCGTGCATAGGTGTTCCTGTGTTCCAAGTGCTTCAGTAATGTGTGCAGCACTATGGCGATCGCATCCTCGGTTGACCGGTTCTCCCTGTATGCAAACTGGTGCGAGTCCAGGGATGGTGGAAAAGCAGCTCTGATGTGTTTAATGACCAGTCTCTCCAGGCATTTGGCGGGAATGGGGGTGAGTGCCACAGGTCTGAAATCGTTCAGACATGTGACATTTGACTGTTTTGGGATGGGAACGATGGTTGCTGCTTTGAAACAGGATGGTACCAGTGAACAGGACAACGAGGTGTTATATATAGAGGTGAAGACGTCCGCCAGGTCCGCAGCACAGTCTTTTAGCACCCGGCCCAGCACTCCATCTGGCCCGGCCGCCTTCCTGGTGTTAATGCTCCGGAACACACGCCTCAGCTCATGAGTGCTCAGGACTGGAGCAGGATCGGTTGAGGGGAGAGGGGACAGGACAGGGTCGGTGTTCTCCCTATCAAAACGGGCATAAAAGAGATTTAGATCCTCAGCCAGAGTAGAACTGTCGGCTGAGGGTGATGGTGTTCTTCTTTTGTAGTCCGTGATAGCCCTGATGCCCTCCCAGACCTGCCTTGGGTTTGTGTTGTTCTCAAACCTGGCCTCGATACGCCTCCTGTGCTGCTGCTTGGCAGTCTTGATGCCTCTTCTCAGGTTGGCCCTGGCAGCACTGTATGCCTCCTGGTCCCCGGATTTGAAAGCGTTGTTCCTTGTTCGAATAAGTTGTTGAACTCCGTGTGTCATCCAGGGTGGATTATTAGGGAACACACGGAATCGTTTCCAAGTTGTTACATTGTCCACACAGAAACAGATGTAGTCCAAGACAGTGGAGGTGTAACTGTCCAATGCGACACGATTGTCAGTGTCCTGCACCTTGAATACATCCCAGTCTGTGCAGTGGAAACAGTCCTGAAGCATCGGAATAGCATCCTGCGGCCATGTTCTCACGGTTTTGGTTGTAATCCCAGTGCTCTTGATCTTTTGTGTGTATATTGGGTGTAGCAGAAGGGAGAGATGGTCTAGATTGAGAATCATTGCTATTTTGTTTTTTCTTCGACTTGACCTGTTTAAACAGAACCCAAACGCTCATGTGTGTGCTTATATAATTGGGTGTCTCTTTTGTAGCCGCAGATCAGGAAAGGGAGATATGGTTTCTTGACCAGGACCCAGGTGGGAAGCCTGGGCCTACTGTACGCATTCGCCATATCTTTATTTGTACACTGGCACGTGAGTCCAAATACCGTGTACTCTCCTCTGGTTCTTACCACACTACCATATGGACGGGATTGAAAATTTCTGATAGTACAATATACACACAAAAGATCAAGAGCACTGGGATTACAACCAAAACCGTGAGAACATGGCCGCAGGATGCTATTCCGATGCTTCAGGACTGTTTCCACTGCACAGACTGGGATGTATTCAAGGTGCAGGACACTGACAATCGTGTCGCATTGGACAGTTACACCTCCACTGTCTTGGACTACATCTGTTTCTGTGTGGACAATGTAACAACTTGGAAACGATTCCGTGTGTTCCCTAATAATCCACCCTGGATGACACACGGAGTTCAACAACTTATTCGAACAAGGAACAACGCTTTCAAATCCGGGGACCAGGAGGCATACAGTGCTGCCAGGGCCAACCTGAGAAGAGGCATCAAGACTGCCAAGCAGCAGCACAGGAGGCGTATCGAGGCCAGGTTTGAGAACAACACAAACCCAAGGCAGGTCTGGGAGGGCATCAGGGCTATCACGGACTACAAAAGAAGAACACCATCACCCTCAGCCGACAGTTCTACTCTGGCTGAGGATCTAAATCTCTTTTATGCCCGTTTTGATAGGGAGAACACCGACCCTGTCCTGTCCCCTCTCCCCTCAACCGATCCTGCTCCAGTCCTGAGCACTCATGAGCTGAGGCGTGTGTTCCGGAGCATTAACACCAGGAAGGCGGCCGGGCCAGATGGAGTGCTGGGCCGGGTGCTAAAAGACTGTGCTGCGGACCTGGCGGACGTCTTCACCTCTATATATAACACCTCGTTGTCCTGTTCACTGGTACCATCCTGTTTCAAAGCAGCAACCATCGTTCCCATCCCAAAACAGTCAAATGTCACATGTCTGAACGATTTCAGACCTGTGGCACTCACCCCCATTCCCGCCAAATGCCTGGAGAGACTGGTCATTAAACACATCAGAGCTGCTTTTCCACCATCCCTGGACTCGCACCAGTTTGCATACAGGGAGAACCGGTCAACCGAGGATGCGATCGCCACAGTGCTGCACACATTACTGAAGCACTTGGAACACAGGAACACCTATGCACGGCTCCTCTTTGTAGACTACAGCTCGGCTTTTAATACCATCCGGCCATACAAACTCCGTCCCAAACTCCACCAACTGGGACTTAACTGGGACTTGTTTAATTTAAGACAAAAAAAAATTTAATGAATGAGAGGTAAAACTTGAGGGGGTAGGGACAAATAAGTAAATACTTCAGCCTACTCCTTTTCAAACAAATAATGGAATGATATTTTGTAATGATTGTGAAGGCACATGTTTGAAATGTTTGAAATAAAAATGAACTGAACTGAACTGAACTGAACTCCTCTCTGTGCAACTGGATTGTGGACTTCCTCACTAACCGTAGACAGAGTGTCAGAGTGGGTAAGAACACCTCCTCCACCCTTGTGGTCAACACCGGTGCCCCTCAGGGGTGTGTTCTGAGCCCTCTGCTATACACTCTCTTCACCCATGACTGTATTTCCTCCTGCGCGTCCAATCTCATTGTTAAGTTTGCAGATGACACTACAGTGCTCGGACTTATATCCAACAATGATGAGACAAACTATAGGACAGAGGTGCAACAACTAGAGTCATGGTGCCACGACAATAACTTGGTCTTAAACACCAAAAAGACCAAGGAGATCATTGTAGATTTCCGGAAGAGGGGTCATAACAACCATCTGCCTCTCTTCATTGGCAGTGAGGCGGTGGAGAGGGTGAGCAGTTTTAAATTCTTGGGGGTAACTGTGACCGAGGACCTGTCCTGGGGCAACCATATCACCTCAGTTGCACGGAAGGCCCAACAGCGCCTCTACTACCTGAGGAGACTGCGGAGCGCACACATTCCCAGATCTCTGATGTTGAACTTCTACAACTGTGCCATCAGCAGCGTTCTGACGTATGGATTTCTAGTGTGGTTCCCCAGCTGCACCAAGGCCGATCAGCAAGCACTCCAGCGGGTGGTGAAAGAAGCTGGCAGAATTATTGGAACAAGTCTGCCAGAGATCAGTAATATCTTCCCCACTCGCTGTCTGAGGAGGGTGCACAGTATCCTGCGGGACCAACATCACCCTGCGCGCCACCTTTTCCATCTGCTGCCCTCAGGGAGAAGGTACAGGTCTATACAGGCCAGAACATCCAGACTGGCCAACAGCCTGTATCCACAGGCTGTGAGGCTCCTGAACTCTCTGCCCCCCTCTCACGGACAATAACCATATCCAACTTCTTAATAGCAATGAACTGGTCTGCATTGGTGCATCATATCTTTATTCTCTTCCCCCTCCTGCCCCCCCCTCTTTCTTAAATAGATAACTATCATATCTGATATCATATCTCACAGTACAATAATATTGAATGGGTTGCATTGTTGTATTTTGTCATGTTTCTCAGGTCTTTGTCTGAATTTCTACGAACATTATCTAGATTCTCCTGGCTGCATGCATATCCTTGGGCAAGATACTAACCCCATGTTTGCCTACTGGTGGTGGTCAGAGGGCCCGGTGGCGCCTGTGTCCGGCAGCCTCGCCTCTGTCAGTGCGCCCCAGGGCAACTGTGGCTACAATGTAGCTTGCTATCGCCAGTGTGTGAATGTGTGTGTGAATGGGTGGATGACTGAATGTAGTGTAAAGCGCTTTGGGGTCCTATGGACTAGAAAAGCGCTATACAAATGCAGGCCATTTACCATTTATTTTTTTTTTATTCTTTTTTTTTTCTTTTTTTTTTTTTTGGGTTGTATGGAAGCCCCAAACGCAATTTCATTGTTCTTGACAATGACAATAAATAAATACTACTACTATTAAATCGTGGCTCAAGAGTTGGCAGGTCATCTTGTAATCGGAAGGTTGCCGGTTGCTCGGACAGTCTCGGTCGTTGCGTCCTTTGGCAAGACACTTCACCCGTTGCCTACTGGTGGTGGTCAGAGGGCCCGGTGGTGCCAGTGTCCGGCAGCCTCGCCTCTGTCAGTGCGCCCCAGGGTGGCTGTGGCTACAATGTAGCTGCCATCACCAGTGTGTGAATGTGTGTGTGAATGGGTGGATGACTGAATGTGTAAAGTGCTTTGGGGTCCTTAGGACTAGTAAAGCGCTATATAAATACAGGCCATTTATCATTTAAATAAAATTGCAATTTAATATAGATGGACAACTAGTGATGGCTAACCAAACAGACATAGTAGTGTTGGACAAGCAGAGGAAGACAGCCATAGTGGCAGATGTAGCTATATGTAGTGATAGCAACGTCAGGAAGAAGGAACATGAGTACCTTGTGTTTCTTCTTTCAAGAGTTGAGAGAAGAGACGAGAAGATGTGGAGGATGAAGGATCCAACCCTGGATCCAGCAAACAGGCCTGGACCATCACACTTCCTCCTCCACGCTTGACAGTTAACACACACATTGTGGAACCATCCTTTCAACTACTCAACAGAGATCCTGCATGATGAACCAAAGATTTCAAATCTTGATTATATCAGTTCATAATACCTTCTTCCAGTCTTCAGTAGTCCAATGGCGGTGTTTCATGGCTTAGCGAGGGCTATCTTGCTGTAGCTCATCCTCTCAAACCTGCAGCTTGACCTACATTTTTAAGTGTTATGACGGTCTTTCTCTCTTCTTTTGTTAATCACTTTTTTCTCCCCATTTTTGTAGCAATACACTACTTTCTGCACACAATACTGTTTCAACTCTTGCTCACGAGGGTGTGCTCCCACAGTGTGTTCCAACACTGCTTTTATGCAGACAGAGGGGGCTGTAAGTAATCCAGTAAAGTTGGAACACCTATAGTAATTAGTAACACCAGCTTTTAAGGCTTGATCAACCTCCATTAGTGCAGAACAGCTTTAAATTATTAACCTATGTTGTGTTCCCTGAAAACTCTATTTCTTCTAAATAATTTGGAAATTTACATGATTTTTTAGTTTGGGGTAACATTACCTTTTTTCTTTTTTTTTTAACCTCTGACAGTTCTTCACTTCCCTTTGTACCATTTCAAGCTATTCATTGGACTTAAACGACTTGAACTGCAATAAATAACTAGTAAAATTGAGATGTTCTAAAATGTTTAACCGGTTCTGTATATGATCCACAAGGCATCAAATCTAGCTGGGATTAAGGACACAGAAAGCTGCAGTTTTTAAAAATTCAAATGACAAATCTAGGAAGTCTTAGTCCTGTGCAAAAAAGACATTTTATGAGTGCAAATTCAGAAGGCACATGTAGCTGCTCAGGATGTAGAGCTGTTACATTTCATGTACATCTGGAGATAATCCTCTATTTTTGGCCAGTTAATAGAAGAACAAGACAGACACTGTTTATACGATGCAGATTCTGAGCTGGAAACAGATGGGTGTGGTTCTTAGATCACAAAAGATCCCCAGGTAACAGTAGTCTGTTATCAGACATGTTCAGTTTGAGCCGTTTTAAGATGGATCCTGATGTAGAACTAAACACAAAATAAACCTGCTGCAAGCTGTCGTAGCTGAAGCAGATGACTGGCTATCCATGTCAGTCTTGCTTGTTACTATTGCACGACTGTGTGTGTGTGTCTTGTGTGTTAGTCTTAATGTGACTCAATTCCCAGAGGGCCAGTAGCAGGTTCCAGCTCCATTTAAAGCAAAGGAGGCTAGGGTGTATGCGTGTGTGCGTGTGTGTGTGTGTGTGTGATTGTGTGTATGCGTGTATGTGTGCGTGTGTCGTGTGTGGTGTGCGTGTGTGTGTGTGTGTGTGTGTGTGTGTGTGTGCTGGGGGGATTATGAGCAGATGGCATGGGAACACACACACATGCAACCTGCCATCCATCTGGACAGTTCTGCAGGTGAAGTGAAAAGTGTTTGCTGAAAAAGTGTGTGACATCACAGTGGTAAACACCACAGGCAGACATAAAAGAAAACAGCAGCAGGACTTAAGGCCTGGTCAGGGAGGCTGCATTTCTCTGTTGATTAGCCAACATACCAGACAGACAGCCAGATAGGAAAGGGGGAGGAAAACACTGTGAAGGACATTTGGATAGAAAAGTGTTTTGCATGGTTTTTCACATCCAAGGCCTTGTTAGATAAACAACAACTGTGAAACACAGCCCACAGTTGATTAACACACTCTTTATAATTATTATATGTCCATAACAGATGATTCTGTAACTGACACTATAACACATGTGTACTGCATTAGTGCCGACCTGTTTTTAATGATGACGCTGCAGCTGAATTACAAACCATCAATTCTGCCTAACTGAGCATTTTTTTGTTGTGTTGAATCTAAAACCGTTAGTCCATCTGTAGCTAACATGGAAAAATCAGCCAAGCACATGATAGAATTTAACTGAAATCAAACCTCCGCTAAGGTCCAGGGCAGAAGTCAGCTACCACAGACGTAATTTACAGTTAGGGTTAACCGTAACTAATTCATATGCTATGTGATTCAGGCTTTAAAATCCGTAACCTAATATCATAATGGCACATATCATTTTCTGTTTGTAATTTGTAGTTATATTATAACATTCTCCCTCACCACAATTACATGCTTGGCTATTCCGTTGCCATATCCCCCTGACTCTCGTCTGTCTCACTTATGGCGGGCTGTCTTTTTTTCTCCTTTTGTTACTGTCTCCCAACTGGTATATTAGGCCTCTGAGTGAGCTGGGTTGGGCTTAAAAATGGTCCGCTCTTTTGACTCTGTATTTTTTGTATAAGGTTGTATAGCATTTCTGATCTAGTCACACGTAAGCCAGTTTTAAGGAAATGGTAGCCACAGAAAGTTCACTCATATACAATGGGATGCAGTGCTGCAAGATATATGAACGCAGTAATACAATGGCAAAAACCTTCATTAACCATCATCTTGAGTGTGGATATGAAGATCATCTGTTGGACTGCTATTTGCATTAGCTCGCACAGATCTCCCAACACAAGATATGAGTTGTAGTCTGCTTGGTTATCCGAATAATAGACTGGTTCTTCACTTATCGCATAATACTATTCCTTGTGTCTGTTATTGTAATTCCTCTATTTGATTCAAAGATCTGGGCTATGAAAGTATTTTGTCCTTTTGTTCATTCTTATGTCTTGAGATGGACGATTATTGACCCCATCATTATGATTATTGGAACAATTCTGGCCATGTTTCCCTTCCACACTAATTTTTCGGCTATATTGTACTTTTCAACTGCCATACGTCTTTACCCAGTAGGTATAATCTCAGCTGTTTATGATCAGGTTCGAATGAATCTCATTGTGTCATATTACTGCTTTCAGAGAAAGTTGTTTGAGTTTCTTATCTTTGTCGAAATATCTGAACTAGTTCATCCACCATCAATATGTGACTTGTTTTGCCCGAATGGCACACAAGGTCACCAGCGCTCCAACTTTATAATTCCTCTTTATAGGTCTTGAAGGGATTCAAGCAAGGTTGTCTTTCTTACAAACACGCTGTAACAATAAACCAATCAACACTGCTCTGTAACAATAATCAACACTTACAGAGGTTACATTTGCTAAATCTTTGCAGTTAGATGTGTAATCCTCTAGATATTTAGGAGGTTTCCTTTCTCTGTTAGGATAGCGCTCAGTTTGGTTTTGCTCATCACCCTCATTTCTTTCTATGTCAGGGTTTGGTTCATTTGTGTTGGTTTCCTCTTCTCTAGGAGGTCTGTTCTCTGCTACATTTTCATTTTGTTGTTCTGTACTTTCTTTTAAAGGCACTACATATTCATAAGTCTGAATTTCTGCGTCACATTCATCAGTCTGTGTTTGTTGTTCAACAGTGTTCTTCTTGATAAATCTCACGAGTCTGTGTTTTGACACTTTTCCTGTGTGAGGGTTATAAACCAGGTATGCTGGGCTATTTTTCATTGCATGTTGTTGGGAGTGTCGGATGAAAATGAATAAAAAGCCACTGGGAGTATGGGAAGCAGAGAAAGCTTCTATTCCCAGACTACCACTAGTCACATGGAGGAAGCAAAGATAATATTACTATTAATCCCACAATATCCTTTTTGTTCACACCTGGCGATCAGGTTTCTTGTGTATCTGTATGTAGGTCTATGCACCATTAACAGTCTGACCCAAAAAAATCATCCACAGTTTTAATTATAAGATCTGGGTCTAATGCTTTCACTGTTAACAATGCTTGATTTATAGTGTGTGTACTTTTTATAGTCCTTGAAGTTTTACAGTTGTTGTAGTCGATCTGTTGCTAGTGTCTGTTATGGACCGCACTACTTTATCTCACTCGTGTGTCTGCATTACGTATTTGGGGAATAATGTTAAATTAATCAACTACGGTGCAGTAAATATTTAAAAAAGTTGACCCAAATATCCACAGTTTTGATAGATTTGGTCTTTTCCCTGTTAACATCTGATATGGTGTACTTTTAGTCCTGTTACTGTAGCATCTGTTGCGGGTGTGTGCTGCATTTTGAATGGCGTAAGGCCATAATTCTTTTGGCAGCTCTTTTTCTAGTAAAAGGCACCTCCCCATTTCAAAGAGAGTTCTCCATTGCCTCTCAGCTGTGCCATTCTGATGGGGAGAATATGGCGCAGATGTCTCATGCTTTATACCCTTTTCCCTTAAAAGAGACTGGAAGGAACTGCTTGTGAACTCGGTGCCATTGTCCGATCTAATGCACTTAACACTGCCGTATGGTGCACAGTCAGCTAGAAACTTTGCTGTGGCCTCTGTGGTGTCACTTTTCTGTTTTAGAAAGTAAACTGACACTGCCCCTGAAAAATCATCGGTAAATAATATAGCGTATTTATGACCACTTTGGCCACTTGGTTCAATGGGGCCAGCTAGATCAGTGTGCACCAACTGTAATGGCTCACTCGCTTTTGGGTCGCTTTGTCTGTTTCTGTTGTTAGTGAATTTCCCTTCTGTGCACACATTACAATCTAACATGCCACTGCCTGTGATTTTCATGCCATCTACAACATCAGGTAGCTTTAACACATCACTAACATTACAATGTCCTAAAATTTCGTGCCATGTTTTCACATCACAAGCCAGATTAACAGTGGCACAGGACATCATGTCATTGTATGATGTTTTATTGTTTACCATTTTCAAATAGTAGAGTCTGTTGTATTCTTCAATGGAGAAGACTGTCCCATCTTTCACATAAAGCCAGCTGGATCATATTGATTAACTCAGCAGTGTTCTGTTCACAGGGACATTTCTCATGTGGTGTGTCAATTGAAATATGCATGTGTCATTGGTGTCATCACTCATCAAGTGTTTTTCTTAACAGTATCACAGGACTCATTATGTTCATTATAATGTTTGTAGAGTCTGTTGTATTCTTCAATGGAGAAGACTGTCCCATCTTTGTTCACCAGTTCATTCTGTCCCTTCTTGAAGATCACCTGTGCTCCATAGGTTGTAGCTGCCTTCACTGAAAATATGCTCTGAGGGTAGGATGGGATGAACAGGGCATCTCTCAGTGTGATGGTGGTACAGTGTCCTTGTATGTCCCGTAGAGAGACGTTTGCATCTCCCCTCTTGAGTGCGACGTTGTTTGTCCTGGATCCATCAGCGAGCTCCATGTAGTGTTTCCAGGATCAAAAGTCTCATCAAACTTTATGAACTTGTTCTTCTCCGTAATGATGTGTGAAGTAGCACCACAGTCCACCATTAGTCCTTCTCTTATTATGTCAGTAGGCAGAAGTCTTTGACTAACTTTAAATACAAAAGTCTGCTCTTCTTTCTTGTCCTCTTGTTTTACTACAGTTAGTTTCGCATCATCTCTGTACTTGGTTTTTCTTCTACATGTCTCATCACTGTGTGTCGAGCTTCTATGGTAGCTACACCACTTAGGTGTTCCCTTTTGGCGACAATCTTTTACAAAATGTCCTCGGTTTCCGCATCCATGGCAGGTGATTGATGTTAAATCAACCTTCATCACATTATCCACTTTTACTTTGTTGTCGAATTTCTCGGTTTCCTCATAGCTTCGTAGGTTGCTTTTGAACTGTGTGAATGTTAAATCTTCACTGCTTTGAGTTGTGTGGATAGCAAATGGCTTGTAAGCTTCAGGAAGCCCCTTTAGAATCATAGCGATAATAAGTCCATCACTGATGACTTCTTTTGCATTTCTTAGGGAGGTCACTGCTTTTTCAGCTCGGATAATATAATCTGTCACTGTCTCATCTGGTTTCTTCTGTAAAGACGTCAGCTCTGTGTACAGTGCGATGATTCTGGGCTTGCCTTTACTATCGTAGTGGTCACGTAGTATTTTTAAAGCTTTTCTTCCGTCGTCAGCCGCATCTCTCATTACCAGTGACAGACTTTTATCATCGAGAAACTGTATCAGTTCAGCGTAGCATTCAGCATTCTTCTCTGCATCTGGGTTAGTGACTGATAATATAGTGTCCTTTAGGCCAATGATCCGCATGTGGCCGAGAAACTTCGCCTCCCAAAGTTCGTAACTGTTTTCGTCTCCGTTGAACACTAACCTCTGCCATCTTCCTCCTGTTGTGTCACGCCTGGGCCCATAACCTGTTGAGCTTGAAGAGCGGCGAACTGTCAGTCCCACATCCCCCCATCAGGAGACGACCCATGTAAGGAGCCACGCTGTTGGAGAAGCATAAGGAAGGGTTTTTCTTCTTCAGGATCGGACAATAGTTCATTCTTCAACATAATTGCACACACTATCTAGGAATTAGGCCTGATTGAGTTACTCTTATTTACCAGTTTTTTCTTTTAATATCCCTAGGGCTGTTAGGAGCCTAATGTCACAGTGTCGAAACGGGTAAAAGCGATTACAATGGCTTCGCTTCATTGCAAGTTCGCGCTTCAGAACAGAAAACCAGCGGATCAAGATGCGGATAACCAGGTGAAGTGAAAACTATAATCACCAAAAATAGAGAAATCCATAGGTATCCAAAAAGTTAAATCCACAATCAGACATGCAACGGTCTTGTCACAACACATAAAACAGCGAACGCGAAATACATTAATACTCCCATTTGTATGTGAGGAAAACAATCAACACTGTTAAACAACTGAGTGCCAAGAGATTTTTGTTGAGTTTAAACAGGAAACAAAAGGCCCTGAAGAAATACAAGACAAGGTTTATTAAACAAGGCGTGTCTCTGAAATATTGGCTTTCGAATAATCCCAAAATACATGGCCGGTTATCTCTGACTGAGATCCCACTCACATTTGTGAACCCTCGCATAAGAAGTCCGATCGAAGGTAAAGGAACAGCCACCAGCAACAATATCATGTAATCAAATGTTTTAGGTAACATTGACACTGTTCATTAGTCTGTAAATGTCATAAGAGAATGTTACCTGTTGCTTCAGTCAGTAACATAGGTGTACCACCGTGTAAGTGCAGGAGGATTAATGACAGAGATATGTGATCTATATGCGATTTCCATATAGAGATCAAAAGGGCGGGAAAGCAACCAACAACCATCTTGAGGTTTGATAAATTTTTATTAGAGATGATGACTTTGATAACACATGACTATAGATACAATTCAGTTCTACGTCAGCGCTGCAGGACGTACTGCAGTACCTAATTTTATTAATTATATATAACTATTAATTCATTCAGCTGAGTACAGTAAGGCTCAAAAGCAGTCTCATGTTTCTACACTTCAAAAAAACACATTTCTTTTTAAAATAACAAAATCATTTGTTAGCTGTTGGATTGTGAGGTGTTTTGAGCTCTGTCAAGTGTCACAGATAAAATGTACTTCACTTACTCAAGTCAAAATCTCCACTGAAGTTTTTGTGCAAAATATCCCACTTCGGTTTCACAGGAAGATATATGCAGAAGAGACATTATTCTGACTTCTTACTCTTTAAAATATATATATAAAGAACATTGCCTGGTAACAAAAAAAAATCACATTTACTTGTACAGTGGATTTCTGTGGTTGGATAAACAACTACAACTCTTTTCCCCCCTAGACAGCAGATGCAGCACAGACAAAAGTTTTGGTTTGGTTTGATTTATTTGCTCAAATTATTTAATTTTAGTTGATAAAGCTGTAATTTAGGCCTGTGGATTACTAACTTAGATTTAAGTTATATGATTTATAGAAAGTGTGCAATAGTTACTTAAACTAATTTAGGCAGGTGCATAAATTTGGGCACCGTTGTCGTTTTATTGATTTGAATACCTTTAGCACTAATTATTAGAACATAAAATTTGTTTGGTAAGCTCATTGACACTTGACATAGGTAAATCCAGTCATGAGAAAGGGAATTTAGGGTGACCAATTACAAGTTTTTCTCCTCTTTGCATCTTCTCTTGAGAGTGGCTACGTCGGAGCCTCAAAACAACTCAACATCAGTTCAACATCATGGTTTAGGGGAAGTATACAAAAAGCTATCTCAGCGATTTCAGCTGTCAGTTTCCACTGTGAGGAACATAGTGAAGGAATGGAAGAAATATAGTGCAATAACATGAGCAAATAATGGATAGACCCACAGCACAAGTTCTAAAAAGACTTAAAAGGCACAGGATAAGTGATCTGAGGTGGCTAACTCATTAGGGTACCACCCTCACTCCCGTATGTACTCATATGTATAAGAAAACAGAAGTGATATTTTGAGTGGAGAATACAAGTCAAATTTGTATTCAACTCCACGCCGGCACACAAAAGAAACCACAGCAAAAACAAATCACATAAATCAAATAGCCAAGGAATAAGGGAACAAAAAGAACCGCAATGGTGCACTGTTACCGACGGCAACTCGTATATTTACATACACGTTCCATGGGCGCAT
>NW_024583085.1:191758-197458 GCF_018398535.1 Haplochromis burtoni | reverse complement strand
GGGTCCTGCGCAGTATCTTAGTATCTTAGCTGTTCCCAGGACTGCGCTCTTCTGGACAGAGATCTCCGATGTTGCTGAGGCCAGGAAAATGGACCAGACATCAATTATAGAAACAATAGTGTTTATATGAGACTTCAAAAAGGGGTGTACAACACAAAAAAAATGACCGACATCAAAGCAAGATTCATAACAGCTTCCTACAAGATTTTTTTTTCCCTAGGTAAACATGAGTACCCTCCATCTCTACTGAAAGGGATTTGGGGGAATGCAGTCTTCTAAAGGTAATATGTATTAAATGCTTAAAATGCAGGAAATAAAATCACTGACAAATCTAAATAAATAACCCCAAAAATGCTGTTATCAAATCGACAACCTAACTTCTGACATAGACAATTAACAGCATTGGCTATATAAATGTAAAATTGTTTCTTACACATTTTCATCCAAATTTGAATTTGTGCTTTTATTAAAGAATAAAGATTGTTATACCAATAGTGACATAGTGAAGTTGGCTGTTTTTCTCTATTATCTAAAAAAAAAAAAATCAGTTCTTCATTTGATTAATTTCTAATAACTTTGATTACGATCTGATTCAAAACTTATTCAATCTGTGTTGTAAGTCTTAGTATCTTTGCCTTACAGTCAGGTACAGAAGTGTGTAGATAGTTAATGTTATTTTTGAGTCTGTACACCAGATGATTAATAGTAATTGAACAATTTATTAACAAACTGTTTCAATGCCAGGTGAGACCCAATTATTCCAGAAAACACATCTGGAGTTGATTCCAGCTGTTGAACTTGTATTTGTTAGTTCACTGAAACTCTCAATATGATGTCCAAAAAGATCTTGAGACAAATAAAGGAGGTCATGATTAATCATTATTGGAAAAAAAACTGACCTACCAGAGAGTTAATGAAAACTTCAGGAGTAGCTAACTCACTACCCATCTGGTAAATTCTTGAAAGGACATAACGTAAAAGCCAGCTCAGCAAATGCAAAAGGCCTGAAAGACTACAGATAACAACTAGGTGGTCTCATAAATCTTTATTTGTTTAAGAAAACCATCACATCTACAAGTAAAGAACATTTTGGATGATCAAGGTGTTTTATTTTATTTTTTTTATTTTTTTTTGAAAGTCTACAATCGAGACATGCCTTTATGACCATAAATACTGAAGGTTTACAAAAAGGTGCAAACCACTGGTTACACTCAAAAAAATAAATTGATTGGCAAATGCTTCAAAGTGGAAATCGGCAATGATCCAAAACACCACGACAAAAGCAATCCAAAAGTTTCTGAAGGCATATAAATGAGAGCCAGCCACTAGTTACTTTGTCCAGTTACTATTTAGCTTCTGAAAGTGTGCAGCTATGTACAATAATGGCTGAAATTCCTAAACAGTTCATGTGATGCATTTAATACAATACTCTTGTTAAACCCCTAAATTAAAGCTGAAAATATGCGCTTCACTTTGATTTAAAATTCCCTGGGGTGGATGCAACATTTAGGAAATAGAAAAACTCCATAACACTTATGGAGCTGTCTGTATGTGTAAAGAAGAGTCTTTTAATAAGAACTTATTTCCTACATATACAAAGGTGTTTAAATAGAATATGCATATAAATCCATGTACAGAGCAGAGATGATAAAATCTGAGACATTAGTTGACTAAATGTGCAAAGTTCAAGTAGCTGTTCAAGCAACACAAAACCTTTTTTCATGAATAGTTTAATCCCCCATAGAT
The DNA here is from genome assembly GCF_018398535.1 of Haplochromis burtoni. NCBI lineage: Eukaryota > Metazoa > Chordata > Actinopteri > Cichliformes > Cichlidae > Haplochromis > Haplochromis burtoni. The sequence goes on along the minus strand of NW_024583085.1, from coordinate 195,712 downwards.
ATCAACAGTTAACCATATCACACACTATTCGAGCCCTTTAATTCAACTGTTTGGTGTAGTTGGTTTTATCTTTCACATCAAACAAGAGGATGTCTTAAAGCCTCCATGAAAATGTTGACACCTTATTGCATTCCGTAGACTTTGTCTTTGAGAATACTTAAAATATCATTGTTTAGGTTTAACTAATCATAAAAATAATCAAGATAAATGTATATAATTTACTTAATAGACATATAACTTACATAAATTGTTTGCCTTTGTTTGACCTCGAAGACGACCTAGTAATTTCAAACACAATTGATTTCCTTCATAGAAACAGAAACATTAATTCTTATGATACATTTTTATATGAACACACTTTTGCATTCCCTCCTACAGGTTCTTCAAACAAGGCACATGATAACTTAAGAACCTGAAGCAAGTCTGATACAGCTTCTGCCTGCAGTAGAAGCTTCAGATTCCCTTAATCCCTGTCACACTCATAAATAATGAATTATATGGCTGGCCAATTAGTGGTAGGTAATATGTTAAACTTGGAGGAATATGAGGACGACATTAAAGATAGCTCCAGTTGTCATAAACCGCTGTGGGGCAGGCAGGTTAGGACCCAAATACAGGACTCCAAGAGCACAGAGGTAAGCTCATAAACAGCTTTATTGCTGGGCTCTCCCAAAAGCTCAAAAAACAAAAACCTAGGTTCAACTCAAACCGGAAACTAACTTGCCTTAAGAAACACAAACTCACAGAGCACACAGCTCTGTGGCTGAGGACCAGCACCAGATGGAAGGAGGCACAAACCACATACACAAGAGGGAATCAGGGGAGAGAGAGGCAACGCATGAGGAACACGGCTGGACATAATCTAACTGATGAGACAGGGGAAGCTAAACTGAACAAGATACACACAGTACAAGAGACTGTCAGAGTAAAGCAGGAAAGCCCACACACTGAGAAACAAACTAAGACACAGGGGCTTGACATTGGAACCAGGAAGAAACAGGCATGAAGACAGAATGCAGAGAACAGACAGACACACAAACAAGACCAGGAACACAACCGGGTGGACTATACATAGCTTTCTATGTACAGAAAGATGGTAATATTCTGAGAAACCAGGGATAACGGACATAAACAGAAGACTGAAGCTCAACCCCAAACCTCAGAAAATAACATATTAAGGAACCAGAAATCATCATCCTACACTAAAATAAAATAAGTCCAGAACCAAAACTCAAAATCATGGGTCACCAACCCCAGACCATGTCACCGATCCAGGTAGGAGTTCACATTCCTCATCACATTTTGCTGCACGCTGGTAAATCAATAGATGAAACCTATCTTTTATGCACAACTCTGAATTCTAACACGTTAGCATGAGCAGCATCCAATCTGTTTGAAGAGCACGCATGTTTATAAAAGGATATTCCACATGCACATATCACTTCACATGACAAGTGCTGTTTGTGTGTTTCTAGGTCTGCTATTTCCTAAACGACATTACCCTGACAGTGATGTGAAGATCAATACTATTTGACGTCAAAAGGAGCAGCTGCACCATAACATCTCTCTTTAAATCTGCACAAACACGCTGTTACACATATTCAGCTCCCTTTAGCCATTCAGACCCCCGGAAATCTGTTCCAACCGAATTTTAACTTACTTACAACAAATGTCTCTGAAAACATCTCAAGCTGTTTTGCATAGTGACAGAATTTACAAAATTCAACATATTGAAGAACTTGTCATTTTATTTAAGAAGAAAAACTGCTTGATATATTGTTTTTTCTTTTTTCATGTGTCTTGTCCATAACTTATTTCACAGTTGGCCTGTTTTGTGTATACAAAGCATTCTTTCAAAGAAGCCGAGTAGATATGATGTATTGTATGGAGAGGGAGAAACGCTGCAGTCACGAACTGTATTATTCTTTTTGCTGTCTACTTCAACTTAACACTCACTGCTACCATTGCAGTCAGTTTTAGCTGCAGGAAACATGGAGGCTTCTTACACTTTAAATGCAGTAAGGTGTAAAATTTCACACAGCCAATTAGAGGCACACCAAGAGGCTCGTGGTTCTGAATACTGAGAGATGATGTTATGAGAACGGGAAGCAATCAGTTGAAAACCTAAAGATAAGTTTTAAAGATAAATCCAAGGAAAAGACAAGGAATATACATAACTCCAAGTAGAAATTTCTTTTCCCCAAAGCAAGATCCAATTATGCTAGAAACATATAAAGAAGTATATTATATACACTCCAAATGGCTCGCTCTCCCAGAAACAGTGTATTTTTCCATTAAGTCATATCATCATGGAGGAGTATTAATTGATGTGCAGAAGTGGTTTATGACTCCTTTGTGCAGGCTTTAATAACGACCTTGAAGCTGTCATGATACCACCATTCCAGAGGTACTCATGCCAATAACATCCACAGATCGATCATCAGTCATCCAGCCCTACTTATAGAAACAGGCAGGAATTCTTAGAAGGCTTTTCACCATCAGCAGAGACGGCCATAGCGCGTGACTGGCTGCGAATGTTAAGTGTCACTATCCATCTTGCCCTCACAGGATAAGAAAATATCAGTCCATAAAAGCATCAAGGTCCAGAAAGAGAAAGCTCCAACCACCTTGTAAATCATGCAGCGGCGCTGACAGAAACATCACTGCCTGGATTGATGAGGATTGAGAGCATGGTTAAGAACTTTTCATGAAAATATTTTAATAACCAGTATTTCACCCACTCAAGTGCTCTGGACGAGCTTGCAAAAGCAGCTCACCAGTTTGGCAACCAGATAACTTTCAGGTAAATGCATTATATCCATTATTGTATACATATTGGCAGATGGAAAGACCACAGGCTAGACATGACATGACAGTTCCCCATAGGCGAAGCCAGAATATACTGATATTCCTTACATGGGACCTTATAGGTCAGAAACTAGAATTTCTTTATTGTCAGTTTAAGATCACAAAATAAGAACCTCAGCAGCAAACTTTAAAATTATAATCTGATGGATTTGTGGACACTTTTTAAAACTTATTTATCAGGTTAAAATAATGTAATTAGCAAGTTAATCCTAATACTATACCCATAAACAAAACTGGAAATAGATACGAGGTAGTGAAGCCATTACTGAACTGCCTTAGATCTGTATTTCTGTGCCCAGTAGGGGAAGACTACTCTGATTGTATAAAAGTCGAGGGAAAACATGACCCTTCAGCTTCTTTGCTCTATGACCTTAGTAAACACTTGTTGGGATTATGAGATCAGTTGCTACTTTAAAGTCAGAATGAAAAGAACATGATGTTAAATTTGTAAATTTTGTACAAATTAGAGGAAAAAAGTAGATAAAACATGGTAGACTTTATAGTATCAGTCTATAGCTTTTGAGCACATGAATTATCGCTCAGTTTCTAAGTCAAAAACTTCAGTCAAGACAGCAACGGTGAAAACAGCCGGCAAGCAGCCAACCTTGTTCTGTTGAAGGTAATAACACCAGCCCATTAGCACTGAAGCTCACCAATCAATACTTTCCATTTAATTCAGGCAACAATCTTTAATTGCTGAATTTTAAAGAGTCATCTCAGCTGTTTGGAGTGTAAAATCTGAATCTACACGAGCTTCAGGAAATCTGGACGCTACCAGCACAGCTTTTGTGCTGATGTTAATGCCAGAAGAGGTTTAAAAGTCTATAATTACTGAGTAACACCTTATGATTCCTAAACTGGAACTGTATCATTATGTTATTTTAAATGCTAACACCATTAACCAGTTATGTTGTTTGAGCAGTAGCAGAGTAGCAACCTACAGACAATTAAAAGCATAAATATTTAAAAAAAAAACTACACTTCAAGGTTCAAGGTTCTTTATTTGTCACATGCATAGTTATACAAGTATAACACACAGTGAAATGTAGCCTGACACGCTCCTCGACATGTGCAAAAATGGGGGGG
>NW_024583085.1:189401-191738 GCF_018398535.1 Haplochromis burtoni | reverse complement strand
ATCCAGTTACGGAAGCAACACATTAACAAGAGAATTCTGAGTAAAACCAAAGTTACTTTCCCTAGTAACTAGTTACTCTGAAAGTAACGAGTAACTTGAAATAACTGAGTTACTTTTGATAGAAGTAACTAGTAATGTAACTAAGTTACTAATTTAAAGTAACTTACCCAACACTGTGGACCACACACTGTTTCTCTGTAGATGCATGTGTAACCACTTGTGTAAATCCTGTATGTAAATCATATATGCTTTCTGGTTCTTCAAAAGTTTTTGACTGCAAAAGGGGATATCTCATTTTGATTTCAGTTGGGCCCTCATATTAAGCCCCTAATGTGCCTAGCGATTTTCCTTACTGAGGAGTTGGCAACACTGATTCCTCTCTGCATTTAACCTATTCACTCTGTGAAGCAGTGGGCAGCCATTGGACGCCCCGGGAGCAGTGTGTAGATGGCTGTCCCTCCATGAGCCTGGTTCTACTGGAGGTTTTTTCCTATGAAAACAGAGTTTTTCCTTCCCACTGTCGCCAGAGTGCTTACTCACAGGGCTCACTTGATTGTTGGGTTTTTCTCTGTATGTATTATTGTAGGGTCTACCTTACAATATAAGATACTCTTGTTTTGATTTGACGCTCTATAAATAAAATTGAATTAACTAAAATATGTCCACAGGGGGTGCTACACTGGCATGACACATTTGGTATCAGTTTCTATTACAGTTCTCAGTGTCTGTCCTGATGTGGCACTGATATAGTGATAGGGGTGTGCCTCAGTCAGAACCTCCCAAAAGGAGGGTGGACATCTGCTACCTCTGAGGTCCTGTCACATGAAATTACAGACTTCATCAAGTCCTCTCCATCTCCTTCTTCTGTCTCCACCTCCTGCCTCTTCCTCTTCATCTTCCATTCTCCTCTTCCCCTCTCTCCTCCCTCCTAATATTCAGTCTCTGTCCTACCTTTCTGCAGAGTAAAAGAGGAAAAGGAAAGAGACAAAAAAAGAATGTGATTTATTGGAAAGAAAAAAGGGAGCTTTTTCTTTCCAATAAATCGGTCTTTTTTTTTCTCTTTGATTTTTTTTAGCTTCTTTCACACCTCTAGCCCTTCATCTCCTCTCCTCTCCTTCTCCTCTGCCTCTAGCTCATAAGGAGGGAGCTGAGCCAGTCTCTTGTTCCTGAGTCTTACTTAAACTTAAGTTATGTCAGCTGGCATGCAGCCAAGCTCTACCAAAGCTCTGGGGATCTGGTGACCTTAGTAATACATAGAGAAGAAAGATATACTGTAGAGTAAATAGACAAGGTATATTTAAAGAACGAAAGGGAGACAGATAAAGAAAGAGAGGATATGATGTAGGAAAATGTGGAAAATGTACATTTAATGTATGTTTGAATGTGACACATGTTATTAAGCTTGTAATCCTGAAAACTACCTTAAATAAGTTCTCAGTCAGTTCTTGTTTTGTCAGCCTTCATTTTAACCTCCACACATCTAGACCACCTGCATGTTGATAGCACATATCATCAGGCTGCACCTGTTTTGGTCGAAAGCATTGCAGCGGCTGCAAACAACATCATCTGCAAATTATGCCGGGCGACAGTAATAGCAAAGAGACAAAGCACTTTTGGAATATGGGGAAATCCAAAAACTGCACTTCCTCCACTTCCATACCATTGATTCTTTAATGCTGAATTCTCTCGCAGCATATTAACGACTAACCTCATATTGTGGATGGATTATCTCAGTTGTTCTCCTAACTGAAGTTTGGTCCATTTATAGCATCCTGCCATGCAAGTGCATTTGTCCCTAACCACCAGAAACCCTCACGTTAACTTTTATTGAGTGGAAAAAAGTTAGCGTTCATCCTTCAGCTTCAATGCACTAATGTTATGCTAACATAGCTGTTTTTCTAGCGATCACATAGGACATCATTACATACCAGCTAGTCCAACTTCAGTAACCCTACAAAAGTCACTGCTGTTTTTATAGACACTCAAGTATAGCTACAGTGTTGTCAGCATGTACAGGGAGTGCAGAATTATTAGGCAAGTTATATTTTTGAGGAATAATTTTATTATTGAACAACAACCATGTTCTCAGTGAACCCAAAAAACTCATTAATATCAAAGCTGAATGTTTTTGGAAGTAGTTTTTAGTTTGTTTTTACTTTTAGCTATTTTAGGGGATATCTGTGTGTGCAGGTGACTATTACTGTGCATAATTATTAGGCAACTTAACAAAAAACAAATTTATACCCATTTCAATTATTTATTTTTACCAGTGAAACCAATATAACATCTCCACATTCACAAATATACATTTCTGACATTCAAAAACAAAACAAAAAC
>NW_024583085.1:187756-189266 GCF_018398535.1 Haplochromis burtoni | reverse complement strand
GTCCTGTCTCAGACAATTATAGATGATGTGAGAGGGCTGGTGTGTGTGTTTAGGGCCCGGATGGCTTGGGGATAGAAGCTCCTCTTGAGTCTCTCTGTCCTTGCCTGGATGATGCGGAACCTTCTACCAAATTGCAGAAGTTGGAACAGTTTGTTGCCAGGATGGGACGGGTCCTTCAGTACCTGCGCTGCTCTAGTCCGGCATCTCCTGGTGTAGGTGTCCTGGAGCGGGGGGAGAGCAATCCTGCAGCAGCGTTCTGCTGTACGGATCACTCTCTGGAGAGCTTTTTGGTCCTTCACACAGCTGTTCCCAAACCACAATGTCATGCTCTGTGTGAGGATGCTCTCCACAGCGCCTGTATAGAAAATCCTGAGGATCTTTGGAGAGACCCTGAACTTCCTCAGTTGTCGTAGGTGATACAGGCGCTGCCTAGCCTTTTTGGTCTGGACCTGAATGTGGGCAGCCCATGTCAGGTCTGAGGAGATCAGTGGCGTGTCTAGAAAATTTTTGTTGGGGGGGCCAGGTAGGGGCACAGATTTGGAGAAGGGTGGCAGATGTAATTGGCAGATAATGTTAAAAACAAACCAACCGTTAACCATAATTCAATAACCCTGTAAACCTAATAACCGAATGCGCTTTTAACTCTTATTAGAATGAGATTTTAACCACTACGGTGCAAAGTTTTTAGATACTGCGTTGATAAAGTACAAGAGATACAATCAGTGCTTTGTCAGTGTTTATTCAGCAGTCAAGGACATCAATATTTGCATAGTATTTTTACTGACATGTAGTGCACATATGTTTTGGGCAAAAACATTTTTGAATATTAAAATAGGAACATTTCTAACATACAATTGGCAAATTAGCCAATGCTAATGCCAATGCAAAACCAATGCCTATTAAAAAAGAAGATAATCGTCTCACAAGCTGGTGTTTGATTTTGAAACAGGAAAAAAGTGGGGGAACAAATGAAAAGACTAACATTTTAATAAAACCTGAAAGCAAGTAAATACTTTATATGCTGCCTTATGGTAAACTTTGGTAATATTGATGTATAAAGAACAACACTGGCTGATGATGAAATACAGTCAGTTGGCATGGTGACACTGCCAGTATTAACCTGCAGGGCTGGACTGGGACAAAAAATTGGGCATTTTCACTACAGACCGGCCCACCAGGTATTAAAGCCATAAAGCCTTTGAATGAAAACAAATGCTGTTGTGACAGTGATGTACACTGTCTTTTTGGTATATGTATGATTTCTATACATTTTAAGTCAGATAAAAACTTTGTTCGCAAGATTCAGATAATTATTTAATAAAAGCTAAATATTTGAATTGCGAATAAAAAAGAAAAGTATTTCTTTGTGCCCCCCTCTCCCTGTTAATGCCCTACCTGGCCCCCTGGCAAAACTTTGCTAGACCCGCCCCTGCACAGTTACCAGCTGTCAGCTACTTAGAAAAGGATCCTGGTGTTATTTGTCTCTCAGAAACAGTTCATAACTTCAACT
>NW_024583085.1:183774-186168 GCF_018398535.1 Haplochromis burtoni | reverse complement strand
CATTCATGTCACCTAAAAGGTAAACCTGTTTCTCCATCACCTGTTCAGCTCTGATGATTCAGTAAGGACATCTCCTGGTTTCATCTTCATTTTTCTCACCACCAGTGTTGGGTAAGTTACTTTAAATTAGTAACTTAGTTACATTACTAGTTACTTCTATCAAAAGTAACTCAGTTACTTCAAGTTACTCGTTACTTTCAGAGTAACTAGTTACTAGGGAAAGTAACTTTGGTTTTACTCAGAATTCTCTTGTTAATGTGTTGCTTCCGTAACTGGATACCCAGCAAGATTGCCAGTCTTCTAGCTTGCTTACTTGCCACAAGTGCACTGTGCCACCTACCAATAGAAAGGAAAAAATAATGTGCACATTTCCACGAGAGAAATCCCACGCCTGATTCTATCCTAGCCTGCTTTTTACATCCAACACAAAAACTGCAGTCGTGGTGCTTTCGATTGTACTCAGAACTCGGAAATTCTGCCTTCTGAATAGGAAGATGTAGGTAACACCAGACTGCAGATGAGCTGCATACAGGGCTGGACTGGGACAAAAAATCGTCCCGGGCATTTTGACTAGAGACCGGCCCACCATTATAGGAAAAATCATAAAACCTTAGAAACTAATAACATATCAAAAAATACAAAGAAAACTCAGAGTGCTGGGTCGGAGACCCAGCCTGTGACATGTAGTGGTGTGTACACGGTTGTAATATTCCTCTTACCTTCTTGGACAGCCATGGCTTATGTTGTTGTGCCTACAAAATAACCACTTGCTTGTTTAACATTCTAAATGTAAGGTCTCCTTTCACTCCCACTACTTTCTATTCCATTCTATGATGCCTCTTACGCTGACTGAACTTACGCAGGAACTGTTAAACAAGTAGATCCCACATAAACACTGTGTCCATGAGAGGAAAAACAAAGATCTCACAGCTGAAGTTAGTACCGACTCCAACCTCACAGTTGGTCTCCATAGTATACGGAGTAAGACCTCATTGCTATCTGGATTTTAGTATTAGAGTTTAGTATTGTGACTGGTCTCGCTGGTTTTGAGATTTCTCGGTTGACCTAAAAGGAACACATTCTTCCAACATACTTCCATTATGATTCATACAAGGCTGATGAATACAGACTGGCACTGTGGAGCTTCATCATGCACCAGAGGAACAAACAATAGCAGCCTGTTGTATTAACTAAATAAAATGCAGGTCTGGATGGTCGATATCCTGAATTTATATAAACCTGTCAGCAAGAGAAAGGAAAAAAGTGCCAGCACTACCTCTGCAACGTCCCAGCATGTATGTTTCATGAGTGCTGTTCTGCTTTCTTTTCTCTCCTCCTGCCTGTTTTTACACTTCTAACAGCCATCACATATCCAGAGAGAGAAGAAAGTGACAAGCTCAACTCAGCAGTAATTGGCCAGCTCGCATATGACACGGCAGATAGGCACAAGGGAGACAGACAAGAGGAGATTAAACATATTAAACAAAGGTCCAAAGACATCTGACGGTACCTGCCCTGTGCAAATCTGCTTCCACTACATGATTCAAAGGCCACAGATAACATTAGTTAGACATTTGAGAGAGAATAATGGATTAATTTTACTACAGTGTGAAGGGAGGCTTTGATGAAACAGATAAAGAGAAACCATGACACAGCTTTACACTTAACAAGCCAATACAACTTTAGAGAGGAGCGACATCTCTTTTGTATTATTTGGATAGGATGGGACTTTTTTGACACTATTTCAAAAATCATTTACTTTGTTCTCTGCTACATTTATGTGAAATTCAGCTGTTGTCTTCATAGTCTTGTGTTATAATCATTGGGCCTTTTGTGCTAATTTTATACCATGTTATTTTACCAGTGTTACAGTACTACATTTCCAAAGAAAGTGCTGCCCTTGTTACACGCGTCTTGTACTACAAATTATGTCACCTTAAATTCCTTTATGTAGTTTTTAGTTGGCCTTAACCATCATTCTCTCACACCTTAGCGTTTTCTAGCCCTGATAAGTTTCCAAATTGCATTACTATGTGTAACTGCTACGTTTCCCAATGAAGATTGGTGCCTCATCATGCATAGCATTCTGCCTTTATAGTAGGTCAGAGATCAATTTCCATCCCATCAGACAGATGAAGAGATTTTTGGCTTTTACGCAGGAATGGCTTTCATCTGGCCACTCTACCAGCACAAAGAGAGAGAAGTTTTGGTCATTCGCAGACAATTAGAGAGTTTTCTGGGAGCTCTATTACCACATGGACCACCAGTGTTGGGACTAACGCGTTATTAAGTAATGTGTTACAGTAACTACGTTATTATTGTGGTAACGAGCACAGTAACTAGTTATTATGCCAAAACCAGGAACGCGTTACTCGTTACTGGGATTTAGATAGG
>NW_024583085.1:163250-183754 GCF_018398535.1 Haplochromis burtoni | reverse complement strand
TAATATGCTTAATTGGTAGTAGGCTTTCGAGCCTATACAGCTTGAAGTAAGACAACATGCATGAAGAGGATGATGTGGACAAAATACTCATTTGCTTAATAATTCTGCACTCCCTATAATAAATTCTGTTTTCATGGATGCCTGGATGTTAAACTTAATTGTTACACCTGGTAAAGCAGCAATGCTGATTATTTTAATAAAGATGAAATAATTTAGACAGTTTTTAACTCTCAGTGATGCCGCAGTGTTCGTTTGATTTTGGGACCTGAAGCAGACGGAGTTTTGGACCCAGATTACTCTGCAAGGCTTCTGACTACGGCAGCCGTAATGCTCTGGCAATCCATCCTTCACAGTGTTGCCAACTTAGCGACTTTGTCGCTATATTTAGCGAGTTTTCAGACCCCCTTAGCGACTTTTTTTCTAAAAAGTGACTAGCGACAAATCTGGCGACTTTTTCTGGTATTATTGGAGACTTATTTATGACAACTTTTTGAGGGCAGGAGACGTTCACACCCATGCGTCCAAACTGCAAATGAATCGCGTATAAGCGAAGCCGCTGCTTCCGCACAGACTGTAACGCAGTCAGTTTTTCTTTTACTGTGATTCTGTTTTGTGGATCACAATGTTTAAAACTACTTATAAACACACACACACAAAGTAACTCCACCAGAGCGTCTATTTTGGGTCACTTATGCCGGTCCACGCCCGGGTAAAGGAGCAGGGTTGGAATTGTGACATTAAAAAATAATAATTGCTAAAGAAATTTAATTTATAGTTCTAAATAAATTCTAAATGCATTTACAATGTTTTTTACTCACTTCTTGTCTCTTCCACTATTTTATTTCTCTCTCCAACAACATAGGTTGCAATTACATTAGCATGACCAATTATGCAAATTAGGCAATGACTTCATTTAGCGAATTCTAGCGACTTTTAGGACAACCAATAGCGATTTTCCTTACTGAGGAGTTGGGAACACTGATCCTTCATAGCTTACTAAAGTTGTACTAAAACATTTTTTGACAGATTTCTGCGCGCCTTGTACTACATAAAATCGGTTCGAGGTCAGAATTCATACATAAGAATGCTGATGACCCTGATACATGCTTCAAATAATACCGTGATATGGATTTTAGGCCATATTGCCCAGCCCTACTCCTACCTTTACAAACCAATAAGAATCTTTCTTCTTTGCCACATCATCCAAAACTGATAACCAATTTGGCATCAAGAATACCTAAAAATGCACATCTCACTGCTAGCATGTTGCTGATTCAGCAGGTTTTCTACTGGCAAACACTGTTGAGTTATTGTAATCACACTATATTTTTCAATAACACAGCAACCCATTACTGAACTAAATTCATTAATAACATTACACTTGCATTTCTATCATTAATCATGTTACAAAGTTTCCTTAGTTATCTGCACACCAACGCAAAGCTAGCCAAAAATGAGTGATGATAAAGCTATGTGTATACCCAACAGCCAGCAGCCAGAGTGAACTTCAACAGGTAACAGACTGATTAGAAGTCAGGCCACAGCCTCCAATTCTACCTGTTCATATTTCTAAAGTAGAGTCAGTGTGGCAATCGCTTTGAAGTCTCTTTGTGCTGGTTTTCATCTTTGCTTGGTGTTGTCGACTTTATGTTCATAGGTAAGTTTGAAAACAAAGATCATATGTGTGTCTTCATAAGGATAGGGATTTGTGTTGGTGTGTGGGACTGTAGCTTAAGGTTTATACTGATAACTGGTTATTAAGAAACAATGTGATTCAGGTCACTTTTTGAAGTAATATTTATGTTAATTTACAATCTTCAGTACCTGCATTTTTAGTTGTCAATGTCAAGGATTAAAATACTGATATTGTATTGTACTGCTTTCTATTTTTCTAATAAAATTGAAAGGATTGAACAGGGGGAAAAAAATCTTATGACACTTTATGCAATCGAGGCATATTCTGTAATTTTCTAAAAAACAAAAAATAACAAACAAACAAAAAATACAAAATAAAAACAAGCCTGCTGGAGGGGAAAACTCTCCTCTACAACATGTAACTTACGATACCATGAAATACTGAGTAAATGTTTTTAGCCTTTTTGAAAATATTACATCTTAGATTTACATTGCATTAACATTTTACTGCATTGGCATCCTATACTATAGTTTGTTATTTGAAAGATGTATATGGCCTTAGCTAACAGGAACAGCAAGCTAGTATGTTTGATTTTTGTAGGGGTTTTTTTTGTATAAAAATAAAAGGAAATACATTTTTGATTTTCAGTTAGAATGTTAGAATGTTTTTTGTCTCATTGCTAAGACTCTGGAACACAATTTTTAAAATAAAGACATAATCCCATAGGATAGAGTCATCACCAAGGATGACTTGGACCTCATGGGCATAACTTATTGGTAGTGAGTCTCATCACACAAAAGCTTTAAGGCGTTAATTAGTCTTGTGCTACCAGATAAGGATGCACCTTCACAGTATTTCAGTGAACTTGCTTTGCCCTCTGGTTTGGATGGGACTTCAGTGTGATCTCTACAGAAAAAAAAGAGTAAATGTCTTTTTTTTTTTTTACTATACGTATACATTTGCAAACAATAACTCATTCACTTAAAAATAAAAACCCACAACATCACTGCAGTAGAAACTCGTGAATTTTGATGACTTGGGCATTCATGATTCAGACAAAAAAGTTTTAAAAAACACAAAAAGGAGTTCCTGCAGTGAATCAAGACTATCAAATGACTGAAATGTGCCATGAGTTAAACATAACTTTGAATTCAAATTTAGATTTTAATTATATTGGACATGACTTCATGGTAAATTCTGGTTTGGATTTTGCTGGAGTTCAACCTGAAATTCTGTTCAGTAAGGATAGGATTGCCTTGAGAAAGGTTGTGGTGATAAAGATCAGCCAAACAAACACATATCATGCTTATTACTTTGCAGCAGTGTTGCCCATCACAATTTGCAAACCACAATCAACTCACTATCAGTGTGAACCTAAGATAAGCATTTTTACCCAACAACTGTATACACACACACACATGAACACACATTTTCTGTTATGATCCATATTGCCACTCACCCATTGCAAAGAATGGTATCCCCAGTAGTGTAGAGTTGAACTTCCCATCTGATATGAAGAAGATCCCTGCAGCCGTCACATTGGCAATGCAGATGGTCAGCACACCCAGGAGTCCCAGGAAAGGTTTCCCCCTTAGGCAGTCCCGCATAGAGCTGGAGATGGTGGCGGCCAGGAGCACCAGCACCAGACTGACCAACACCTCACCCTTGGCCAGCAGGCCCGTCTGGTGGAAGTCCCGCCACAGACTGAAGGATGTGAGTGACTGGATGTGGAGCTGGTCTGCTGCATGGGGGACCTCGGCTGTGGACAGTCGACTGGCCAGGGCACAGAACTCATTCTCCCAGCGCTCTGCAATAGCATCCTGCACCACGGGTCCATGATTTCGGAGGTAGTATGTGATTTGGACAGCACGAGCAAACTTGACCTGCTGGTCACGGCTGTTGGGTGAGAAGGACACACCGCCCAGCTGGTGCCCGATGAAGGCCACACGGCCATCCTGCACAGAATTCAGAGGTATTAGATATTAGCTGCAATTAAAGTAGCATACCATGGAAGGCACAGGAGTCCAGTAACTTCAAAGCAAATGTCCTGCTTCTCACTATACATTTTTTGATACCAGCTTTCATTTTTGTTCTATTTGCTTTACTTTTTAATATGAACCCACCTCACAGCTGCGGACAGGACTGATGCTGTTCTGTACTAATTTTTTCATTAATCAGATTGTACAGCACAAACAAGACGTCACAGTGACAAGAGCTTGGAGATAAGTCCAAGAAGAATTGCACAGGAGGAATTCAATAAGCCTGCTGGAACAATAAAAGTGAGTAAGCATTAGTCTATCACACAGAAGTCAGATTATAATAGAAGCCTGTTGGTTGTTGTTACACAACCATTCATTATTAAGTTGAAAGTATTGGCAGAACTACTGATGTATAAGGTGCCAAATGATACAGCAGTGCAGCCCAGCAAAGGCAAGGGATGACCAAATAATGCTACATGCTATAAGGGTCTGATGCAAACAGAAACATGACAAATATGCATCAATCTCTTGGCTTCACCCAGGTAAAAGGTGACTCGTTGAGAAAAATTTAACTGTTCCAAATGAGAAATAAAAAGATGTGTCACTGGGTAATGGGGTTTCCACAATTACCTTAAACCTGTTCCTGTTATATTAGCCATTACTGCCACAGACTACATCAAAAAAAAGTTATAATGCCACTGGTACATTATATCTTTTTTTCTTTTCAGGAATGGTTGCTGAAGGCATCCTGAGGTAGGTCAAAGTTATCTCACCAGTGATGATGTCAAGCAAACTAAAAACGAAATTAAAAGCAATTCTGAGAAAAAAAGGCAATGACAACAAAATTCATTAATAAAACATTAAGATTAATTATTTTAATTATTTAATTATTCATAAGTGGAAAACATTTAACACAGCTATCAATCTTCCCAGAAGAGGGTGTTCTGGCATTTTCACCCCAAGGTAAGATTGTGCAATGATCAAAGAAAAAGCACAAAAATAAATAAAATAAAGGAAATGAATCAAAAGTTACTTTTCAGATGTTAAACTTCACTGTTAACCTCCTAAGACCCAAACTCTTTCATGGCATGCATTTTTAATTTCTCTTTGCTATTTGGGCTGATTGGGACCTGATGAATGTAAAAACAAAGAATTGCGTGATTTAATTTTTTTTACCTGATTTTATTTTTGAGAAAAAACGAGATCCACATAAGAGGACATTCACTGTAAATTTTGACAGAACAGTGGCAGTATAACATCCTCGTAAATGGATATCAGGCCCTCCCATATGGAAAAGATATATATAAAACTTATAAAGTTTGTATCTGTCTTGTGTGAAACCTGTATGAAAAGCATACAAAAGTGAAAACAGATATAAGATCCCTTGAAAAATTATATAAACGAAACTTGTATGTTTTGGATACTTACTAAAACAATATATGAAAGTAATGAGAAAGTGGCCACTTTCATGAGTAAATCATATAAGCCTTATATGATTCACTATATGAAGTAGG
The DNA here is from genome assembly GCF_018398535.1 of Haplochromis burtoni. Lineage (NCBI taxonomy): Eukaryota > Metazoa > Chordata > Actinopteri > Cichliformes > Cichlidae > Haplochromis > Haplochromis burtoni. The sequence continues at coordinate 178,625 of NW_024583085.1, read as the reverse complement.
CCACATCTTATGCAAGTCTTTTATAAGTTTTTACTATTTCTTTTCCATATGGGCTTGTAGAGCAAAATTGACTATTTTGGTCTAGACAACCCAAAATGTGATATCCACATATGTGGACGCCAGGTCCTAGGAGATTAAAGAACAGTTAGAAAACGACTGAACAAGTAGAGTCTGTTTGGAAGGGTCTGAAAGGTCCTTTCTTTAAACAGAGCACGGCAGCACAACTTAGCTAACATGTTTCATTACTTGAGGCAAAAACATACTGCTGCATAGAACCAGGCTGTGAAAGACAAAAAACTAGCAGCCTCACTGGTTACACATGCTACTTACACTCTAGATGACACGAAGAACAAATGCTGAATGGACAATAATAATGCAGTTAAATGGTGGAAAAGCAGAAAATAGAAAATATTTTTCAGTTTTATTCTGTCATAATATTGTCGGCTCAGAGTTACTAGATACAGTATTTACTTTAGTTATTATTAAACCAAAGTTTTACACACACTCATGTTATCCATCTACATTTTTTATTTAAAACTAATATTGCGACTAATATTGCACTACAATGGGACCTTATTTCAATGGAAATTCAAATTCAAATGAGGAAATCTGTCCTCAGTGACAGTAGATGTTTGGGAAAGATGGATCAAAAATAGTCTTCATTTACTTGCACTTATAAAGGCTATAAACTCGAAGAGTCCATAAAATGTTCACAATTTTTTTCTCTATATCATCAGAAATATTGTTATTGCAGATTTTCTTGAAATATCTTCCTCCAATTTTGAGACTATACTGCCCACCCTGTTTCTGGATTTTGGTTTAGTTTTTGAAAAACAACACAATAATTACATAGTAAAATATTTCATGTTATTCTTCAGCTGATGTTCTCTTTAAATTGTTTTGGAACCAGATAATTTCTCATTTTGCCCTGATACATAAAAGAGGGTGGGCTTTCTTTTTTATATGAGGGTCCTGCATTGAAAGTATATATGAAAGACATAAAAAAATAGTATAGTTTTTGTTGTTCATCATTTATTTCCCTTGCCTGGTTTAGATTTTTAGGTAATGTGTCCAAATATGTGTATTTATTGTGACTGTATGGTAAAGTAATTAAACTAATAATGCACACATTATAGCTATAAGCTTATGCCTCAAAAGTAATTATACAATTATTTAAAGCTGCAGCGCAAATATTGTATTGGTCTATTTAATCACTAAATCAAGACACGCACCAGTGAAACTGTGAAACTCCTGCCTGGTTGCCGCAACCAGAACAGTTTCAGTTTTAATTTGCAGCATATTGTAGATGTGCTTTATCTTGTCACAAACACAATAATCCAGCACAATCAAATAGTCGCAATGTACTGTTTCACAGCAGGGAGCTTGATAAAAATCTGAGGCTTCTAGATAAATAAATCCCTGCAATTGTTTGCTTCATTTTCAGTAAACAATTTACTTCAGTGTGAGGAGAAAGGAGTTATTCCACTCTGGGATTATGTGAACAGCAGGATAAACTGGTGGTGGACACTGCATTTTGAAGTCACATGATTGAGCTCATCCATAACTCAAAAGTCAGGTTTTCTGTCAGAGTCTGAGACTTATATTACTGTCTGCTTCAAATCGATCCATTTATAAGAGTGAGATCTACATGTTATTTTTGAGCTTTATCATTCTTCGAAAACAATCCCAACTCGGTGCTTCAGATTTGTCATTTCATGACAGTGTACGAACATGTCTATGTAATGTAATCACATTACATTGCTGAGGGAGCTCAAAAAGCTTTTGCTCCAATTTCACTTGTGTAATTTCGCAAAGCTCAAATTACTCTATCACACTCACTTCCTGGTTTCACTAAAGCATTTCAAATGAATCTCAACAGTCACAGCACACTTATGTATAAATATCTGCACTGAGCCAATACATGCTCAGAGTGTGTGCAGTCTTAAACATGTGTGCCTTTGAAGCTTTAAAGAAAGGGAGTAATGAGACATAATCGGGGCAACAATTTCTGTGCCTGCAGAATTGTCAGCTTTGTTCTCTATTCTTCTTTGTGGCAGTCCTTATAAGACAAAATATAGTTGCGTATGAGAGTGAGGCCAGGTGAGCACAGAGAGGCAAAAAAGGAACTGTGTGTGATAAATGTGCTGAGTGATGTGTGAAAGAGGGAGGTGACACCTCACTGCTGTCTGAGGTGAGATGGAGGTGGTGATGGTGGAAGAGGTGGAGAAAGAGCTTTCCTGGTTCAACCACTACTAGTATTTGAGTTTTCTTTAAAATACCTAATTTTTCACTATGTTCAATAAGTCCACATTAGGTTCAAACCAACACATTATTAAATAAGCAAAAGGTAAAAAAAAATGGGTAAGAAGACCTACAGTAAGAATCAGGAAGGTTTGAATTTTCAAACATATGCTACAACCATTATGCTAGCCCAGGTTTGTTATTAGCCACCTGTTACGTTGGGATAGTTTTACATAAATGATAAATACAGCCTAAAGGAGTTAATAGAACTACAGACTTGTATTCTAAAAGACTCAGACAGATGAGATTACTGAAAACCATCTACCTTCAGTTGTTCTGCTTACATCAGCTTATAGCTTATGTCTCTCACAGCTTATGTGTTAGGTGATATAGTAATCACTCACCACTCTCTCACTTTTCCCTCGTACTGGTGCAGTGAGAGCTACACCTTGTCCTACACCACACACCTATTCTGGTATTAAAAGTAAAGGTGGCTAGTACTCTGTTAGCTCCCCAGCAGCACAGTCTCTAACAACGTTTGTTGTGAAAATCCAGCTTTGCATTATGTTCTGCCAAGGGTATCACCCCCACACCCCACTCACAAATTTTGTGATCGAGCGAATGTTTTAAATATTTGATTGCAGAATAAAATTCAGACTATTTGTTGGCAAACCTAACTGTAGCTGGTTTGGCACTGGCCGTGTGGATTTTAAGATAGTAACCTAAACCAAATCCTACGCCTAAGACAGGTAGTTGATAGGTTTGTTTAGCACAAACCCCTCGCTGGAACAATTAGAGACAATTCTACTACAATGGCAAAAAGCACTGGACACCAGGCAGAGCTCTTTGTGTGATCTCGTGCACAAGGGAGAGAACTGTGACGAGCGCTGCTCCTGACGCTCGAACCCCAGTCACTCTCAGTTAGCTCCCCCGTAGCACTGCTCTTTATTATGGTTACATGAATATGCATAGGTTCATTAACATATGGCATCTTACATAGGCATACACGTGAACAAAGAGTACCGTCTGTGTGTATGTGTAGGTATGCGTGTGTGTTTTTGTGTGCGTGTCAAGATGTGACCCTGTGAACGACTCCCCAGAGCTGGTGCCAGGAGTCTAGCGGTCCACCTAAACAAAGGGCTCTTATAATTAAACAGATACAGAGTAGGTGTCCTCCTATACCATAAATCAGTAAGAGAAGGTACGACCTCTCTCATGACCTTAGGGTGTGTGTGCATGCCAGAACCCTCTGGAAGGCACACTACTTAGGATCAGACAGCCTATCAATATGCAATCGATTATATATACTTATATAAGCATATATGAGTATATATTTCTAAACATACATCACAATCCAACAATATAAACCTAACAGTAGTCATTATTGAAATTAAACTGATTGGACGTGCAAAAAGATGTCCAAGTCAAAATTACTGAGGAGTAGAAAGTAAAGCCTGACCCAAACATGTTTTCACTCATAGTGACCTTCTGAGGTGAAACATTTGATAGGAATGAGGTTTTTGCAAATGAAGATTCAAATAGTGCGTATGATGCATTCTTATCAACTGTAATTTCACTATATGAAAAACATTGTCCTTTAATGAAAATCACTAGAAAGCATCACAGATCAAATAAGCCATGGATCACAAAGGGGATAGAAGATGCATGTAAAAAGAAAAATAATCTATATAAGAGATTCATAAAACAGAGGACAAAAGATGCTGAAATAAAGTACAAGTTATATAAAAATAGATTAGTAAATATTATAAGAACAAGTAAGAAAGAATTTACCAAATTATTAGGCACAATATCACTACTCCCACAGTTCTCAAAAATTTTAGAAAAGTTATTTGTTAATAGACTTGATAAATATATTGAGAAGCATAATCTCCTAAGTGATAACCAATATGGCTTTAGAGTGAAAAGGTCCACTTCAATGGCAGTGATGGAACTTGTTGAAGGGATATCTAATGCAATAGATAATAAGGAATATACTGTTGGTGTTTTTATAGACTTAAAAAAGGCGTTTGATACAATTGATCATTCTATATTAATGAATAAACTAGAGAGATATGGCATAAGAGGGATAGCATACAAGTGGATGAAAAGTTACCTGGATGAAAGATATCAATATGTCGAATTCAATAATGTAAAATCTAAGCAGTTGAAGGTAACTTGTGGTGTTCCTCAGGGCTCTGTGCTGGGCCCTAAATTATTTATATTATATATAAATGATATATGTAGTGTTTCCAAACTGTTAAAATGTGTATTGTTTGCTGATGATACCACTCTGTACTGCTCAGGTAAAAACTTAGAACAGCTTCTGACTACAGCGGAAAAGGAGTTAAATATATTAAAAAACTGGTTTGATGTAAATAAGTTATCATTAAATATAAAGAAAACAAAATTGATTATTTTTGGCACTAGACAAATGAAAAATGTATCTAAAATAAGGGTTAATGGAATTGAAATTGAAAGAGTGTACGAAAATAAATTTCTTGGAGTGATAATTGATGATAAGCTGAGTTGGAAGTCTCATATAAACCATGTGAAAACAAAAATGTCAAAAACCATTGCTATTCTCTATAAAACAAAGCATGTCCTGAACAAAAAAACATTATACACACTTTATTGTACTCTGTTGCTTCCATATATGACTTACTGTCTGGAGATATGGGGTAATGCATATAAAACGAACACTCTTCATATTTTCAAGTTACAAAAAAAAGCTATAAGAATTATAAACCAATCAAACTATATAGAACCAACTAACATTTTGTTTATTAATCTGAATACCCTGAAATTTTATGATTTAGTTGAATATAAAATGGCACAGATAATGTATAAAGCACAAAATAACTTGCTTTGCCCCAGTACTCAGAAGCTGTTCAAAGTCAGAGAGAGTCAATATGACTTAAGGGGAACAGATTTCTTTAAAAAAAACAAGATAAGGACAAATATAAAGCAGAGATGTGTTTCTGTTAGAGGAGTTAACCTGTGGAATAGTTATGACAGTGATTTAAAAAGGTGTAGTTCATTTTCCTTGTTTAAAAACATGTTTAAAAATAGAGTAATAGAAAAATATATAAATCAAGAATGAAAAGAGCAAAAAGGAGAAAAAAAAACAACCTCTTGATTCTTTTGCTTTGATGTAGTTACTTATCTAAGGTGGAAAGTTTTTTTTTCTTTGTTTTTTTTGTTTGTTTGTTTGTTTGGTTTTTGCTTTGTTTTATTATTTTCTTCAAGCCCTGTGTACAGGAGCTGCATACAAAAAGATATTTTGTGAAAAGGGTTGGCGTAATAAGCAAATGCTTCAGCCAATACCTTTTGATTAGCCTTGTCTCATGCTTTCTTTCTTTATGGTAGATTTTTGTTCTGTTTTCACTGTTTGTTTGTTTGTTTGTTTTTTCACTGTTTTCACTGAGATTTGAATTTGAATGCTAATCAATAAAATCAAATCAAATCAAAATCAAATCAAACATACGACTGGATTTAGACTTCTGTGGGAACTCTGAATTCTAACTTACGATGTAACCAGAAAACCTTCTTAACCCTACACCACAACCTTCCACGCCATTCAAGTTGTTGCAGACTGCATCAACCCGACGTGTAGTTCCATAAACAAACCAAACCATATTCCTGGATCCTAAACCTGTGTTTTGGAGGTCCTACGGTATATTTCTTGTCATGGTTTGCTTTTGTCTGTTGAAAAGCTCATCTTGCTAGTTTGGGGTTTCTTTAACTCTTGCTCTTTACTGTGTCTTTGCAATAAGAGTTAAAGAAACTTTTGCCATTTTATCTAAGAACAGCTAAGATGGCTGTTCTTAGCTAAGAACAGCTAAGATGGCAAAAGTCTTCATTTCTGTACAGAAGTTGACTGCTGAAACACTTTTAACCCCATTCAGCTCAACCCCCACAACCACCAATGGGGTTTCATAAAACCCCATTGGTGGAGTCCACTGTTTCCAAAAAGTTGTGTTTTTATTGTAACACATGCACTAATTTTCATAAATCTTGCCTGTCACTAAAAAAGAAATGAATAAAACGTACACTGAAAAAAACTTAAACTAAATTAAAACTAAACATTTTCAAATGATAAAAAATAATAATCTGAAATAAAAAAAAATCTACTGTGGAAACTAAAGTGACATAAAAACAGAATGTCAAGACAAATTAAAAGCTAATTAGAAAATAAAAAATTATAATAACTGTGGTTTAAATGGGAGCTCTACTGACCTTCATATGATACCGTCATCATAATAATCATTATGAACATTAACTACTTCAGTGAGAGGAGGAGCTGTGTTTCCGTCTGTCCACAGTAGTGCTGTGTTAAGTTGTGTATAAGCTCAAGGAGGCAAAGACAGACCTGTCTGTAATTATATTCTTTGAAATGAGTGCCTAAATCAATATTATTTATTCATGGCTCAAGAGTTGGGTGTTCATCTCGTAACCGGAAGGTTGCCGGTTCGAGCCCTGGCTCGGACAGTCTCAGTCGTTGTGTCCTTGGGCAAGACACTTGACCTACCACCTACTGGTGATGGCCAGAGGGGTCGATGGCACAATATGGTAGCCTCGCTTCTGTCAGTCTGCCCCAGGGCAGCTGTGGCTACTACTGTAGCTTGCCTCCACCAGTGCGTGAATGTGAGAGTGAATGAATAGTGGAATTGTAAAGCGCTTTGAGGGCCCCGTAAAGTGCTATATAAATGCAATCCATTATTATTATTTTAATCTTAATTAATAGCTTAGTATCAGTTTTCTAGGCAACCCTATACTGATATACTGTATGTAATGCAGTGGTTTATACATTCAATCCTGAGACACAAATCCCTTTGGGGCTGCATCTGGAAGAGCATTAAAAAATTAAATTCAATTACATTAAAAACTGCAAAAATTGCAATTATTCTTTGTTCAAAGACTGACAGAAGTCATAATTTATTATTGTTTATACAATCTTCTGCTTTCTAGGTTACTAGAAAGGTTACTATGGAGTCAACACATTTGATGTCTCAGATTAATTTCTAGCCTTTTGATCATTTTATCATGTTAGGTTGCACAGGACGAGGGCGACTAATGCAGCTGCTGTGACATGTTTGTTTGCTCAATGTTTGTTTTTCAAGCAAATTCACCACTTCAGTTTTTATTTATACTATTTTTTACATGTTCCTATGATATAATGAAAAATATAATTTCTCTAAGAGTTGTGAAATCTGTTACTGTCATTACTGCTCCATGCTTCTTATCCAATAAATAAGTGTTAACCTATAATTACTAATGAGCTGGAGAGCAGCAGTTAATATCTGTATGACCTTGGACAAAATTTAGTTTTAGGTACACCCAAGTATTTGGGTAATGGTGTACTGCTTAAGGTTAGGGGTTAAATACAAAAGTATGTATTTCAAGGGATGTCACTGGAACTAATACTTACAATACTTGTCAAACTTTTTTTTTCTTTACCACAGGCACGTAGGAAGCATATATGCCAAGGCTACAATATGCTGACAGGTGTTCTAGTTTAGGCTAAAAAAGAAGAATGATGCCCACAAGCACAGCAAACGTGAAAGATGGCATCTAGTGCGGCTGTTCTGAAGCAGATTAACAATTCAAACTGAACTACCAGGATTCGGTTCTCTCCAAAAACCCTTTCTCAATTCCCATCCCTAGTTCCTTCTAGCCTTCCCAACATCTTAATCTGTCTTGTCAACAAAATAGAATTTTAACATTTTAAATTAGTAGAATGTTATGTACAAGTTTCTAATCAAGCAGTTTATGTTTAACTACATGGGAAAATCATTTTTTTTAATATTAGAATAAGTACTGAGAGTGTAATTCTACTGACATTATTATAGACAACTTAAGTATCATGAACATTTCTCCTGTTGTTTCAGTGGCTACATTTCTACATTTTTTTCATAATATTTTGTGTGTTTTTATTTAGAAAATTAAAATATAGCAGACAGATTAAAATAGCAACATCTATTTTAAGCTTTTTCTCCTGGAAATAAAACTTGGCAAAAAGTTTTTTTCATAGGTTATTTCTGTATACAAGTATGTACATAAATAACCCTGGTTGTAACATCAAAGAGTAGGATAAGGCATTAGAAGTCAGAAAAATGAATTAGCTCAGACAGCTCGTCACACTGGCAAACAGCAAGGGGGAGGATTCAGGAACACGGAGAGTGCAGAGTGACTGACACAGTGCAGGGAGAGCTGGAGGTCACATAAACCTTCAAGACGGAAATATTGTAGTTCGATATTTTAGTTCGAGAGAGTGATGTGAGTAAGACTGAAAATATATTACATTAAATTCATTATATTATAAGAAATTATAAGAAAACTTGGAAACTTGTATGTAATTTACATATTCTTTTCACCTAAAAACAAGACTGAAGACAAGGCTGGACGATGGTATGGTGAATTTTCAAGATGAGAAAATTTGATAATTGACACTGAATTTGGTTTTGTTTTGTTGTTCCTATCAAAAGTCAAATAGTTGAAGACGCTCTCTAAAGAAAGTATTTTATGATACTGAAGAAAGCTGAAATCTTTCAAATGCTGTGTACTTTCTAGTGTTAGCACAAAGTGAAAAAATGCTGCGATAGCGTCTGCTGGATGGAAGGAGAGAAAAGAGTCCATGTGAGGGGTGTGAGGGGTCAAGCATGATGCCAGAGGCCTTATTATTATATCAGCGGTTGTGGTAGATGTCCTTTAGCAAACGGAGAGATTTCCGATGATCTTGGCAGCTACTTTAACAATTCATTGTAGTTTGCTGAGATCGCCAACATTGCAGTTGCCGAACCACACGGAGATGCAGCTGGTCAGAACGCTCTCTATGGTGCCCCTGTAGAATGTGGTGAGAATGGGAGGAGAGAGGTTGGCCCGCTTCAGGCGTCTCAGGAAGTGGAGGCGCTGCTGGGCCTTTTTGATGATGGTGGAGGTGTTGGTGGTCCAGGTGAGGTCGTCTGAGATGTGAACTCTCAGGAACTTGATGCTGTTAATGGTCTCTACCATGGAACCGCGCATGCTGAGTGGTGGTGTGTGGGTGGACCGAGTCAACGATCATCTCCTTGGTTTTTCTCCACATTCAGTGACACGTTGTTCTTGCAGCACCTGGATGCCAGCTGTTGAATTTCATCTCTGTACGGTGACTTGTCGTTGCTGCTGATGAGTCCAACCACAGTTGTGTTTTCAGCGAACTTGATGATGTGGTTAGAGCTGTGTAGTGTGGTGCAGTCGTGTGTCAGGAGGGTGAATAAAAGTGGGCTGAGAACACAGCCCTGAGGAGCTCCTGTGCTAAGCCTGATGGTGCTGGTGATGTTGTTGCAGATTCGGACGGACCGAGGCCTCTCTGACAGGAAATCTAGTATCCAGTTTCAAACAGAGGTGCTCAGTCCCAACTTGCTGAGTTTCTCAAACAGTTTTTGGGGTACTGAGGATTTCTTTGGCACCAGGATGATGGTGGTGGACTTGAAGCACGCTGGGACGATCATCTGGCTCAGTGAAGACTTGAAGATGTCTGTGAAGACATCAGCCAGCTGATCAGCGTAGTCTCGCAGCACACGACCTGGGATGTTGTCTGGTCCAGCAGCTTTCCGTGGGTTGACCTTGGTGAAAATTCTCCTCACGTCGGCTGCAGGCAGAGAGATGGTCTGGTCGGTGGTGGGGGGCATGGCTTTCTTCACTTGCGTGTTGTTCAGTGCATCAAACCGTGTGTAGAATTTGTTCAGCTCCCCAGGAAGTGTGGTATCTCCATCACAGCACAACACTCCAACACACCAAACAGTAGGGTGGCAGAGTGCTGAGAGTGGTAGTGTATAAAAGTTGCCAGAGCTCAGTTCAGTTATTAACAGTTCCAAACCTCTTCTGTCATTAACATCAGCACAAAAACTGTGTGCCAGAAGCTTCACAGCATGGGACTTTAATGGCTGAGGATCTCCTTGAGGTGTAATGTGTAGATGCCCCAGTACTTTTGTCCATATAAGGTATAAACTTGCAGCTATAGGAATGTACAAAAACATTAAATTACTGTTTTACTGAAGCTGTACCCCACGTTAACACGTTCACATGTTTATATTAAGTGGCACAGCATGATGGCAAGGTAGGAAATGGCACTGAAAAAAAATGTATGTAATAAAGAATGTAATAAACTACCTCACTCTGAAGTGGCAAATGACAGTGAAATGACTCATTCTAATTTAGTGGCTCTTCAGTACTACCATTTATTTTCTTTTAGCATTACATTGATCATTTACATAAAGCAGTAGCTGTCATTCAGAAAACAGCCTCAAAAGATCTTTTTTTCTATTTACTTTTGTGCAACAGCAGATTCTTGTGGCTGTAGGAACTATAATAGGAAAAAGATGAAGGCCAGCAAAGGGAAAAACATGGGGTAGAGGGATTGAACATCCAAAAATCAGCCTCCAGGGCTAAAAACTGAAGCCAGTGCAGTTCCTAAAGTGTCCTCTTGAGTCTAACTGAAAAAGACAGTCAACCCCCATAGACTGCCAAATTTTAAGTTCATGGGGATTGGAAAACTTTAAAGCAGAAAACAAACAGCCTGATACTAAAATTTGTTAAAGCTTGTTTTTCTCTTCCATTTTTTTAGACTCAAAACAACTTGTATTAATCGTATTAAGGCTTGAAGAATTATGGATTATTAGAAACATGGTTACTTTGAATCTGTGGTGGGTTCTGAAACATCTGGCTGCAGCTGTTTGCTTATGTGTCACCCCTGCTAATTGAAGTGAACCTGACTTTTTGACTGCGTGCCTCTTGTTGGTGCCTTTTGAACCATTTTGGATGCAGTTATCTGAAGAATTGCTTCATGTATTATTATTTGTTGTAACAGCCTGTCAACGAAGTCTGTGTTTCAGTTTTTGGTGAATTAAATTCCAACTACTTTATTTGTATATGACAAAACAATAGTTAGCAGGAATCAGTGTCTGCATGAGGTTTATGGTGACATATTGCTAATATGACGTGTTGCTTTATGTGATATTTAGCACTTGCCTATGTCAATCTACAACACAAATTCTAATGCAGCAAAGCAATGAGATCAAATTATGATGATCTTCAATGCCAAAATGATGTCTTTTTTAAAGTACCACATCGGCAGGTACATGGTTTTCCACCTTCTAAAAGAGTGCTTTATCATTCTTTTTGGGAAATGACATGACACTGAATAAAACAGCTCAATGAAGAGAAAACACAAATTCTAAAACCACGCTGGGCTACAACTTGACATCCAAAAGAAGAATATACTGTCTATCTATCTAACTGAATATTAGGAGCCAAGCAGTCTGTAACAGCACGATGGATGGCCTCATCACTGTGTTCAGACACCGATGCTGCTCGGATGGCTCTGCTGTGGCAGCTCTTGGAGGAAGTTACAACCCACCATCCTGGAATCCAGGCATGTGATACTCTGAATTTGTGTTCATGTCAGTCTGAGCCCACTGTACATGTGCTGCAGATAGAGAAAGTGTAAAGTGGCCTGTACATCACAATGAAATTATCTAGTGGTGTATAAAATTGATATTAGAGTGACTATTTCTGTGTTCTGTCACAGCCAATAAAGAGTGCAAAAAGATGTATATGGTTCAAAAAACATATATGTTATGTAGTTACCACAATAGAGTGTATATGAAAGATGGACACAGCTTCCAGGTGGTGCAAAGTCAAAGCTGATGTGAGAGTGACCTAAATCTGAACTCCTTCTAATGCTGGTAGGGGTTTATGGCAGTGTTGGGCAAGTTACTTTGAAAAGGTAATTAATTATAGTTACTAGTTACTTCTTCAAAAAAGTAACTGAGTTAGTAACTGAGTTACAAGATTCTAAAATTAATTAATTACTTGAAAAGTAACTATTGCGTTACTTTTAAAAAAATGTTTAACCCTCTGGGGTCCAGGGTATAATTGGCCAAGTTTCACAACTTTTGATTTTACCTCTGCATTTCACCTTTAAAAACTATTTACTTTGCCTTGTTTGGTATCATCCTTTTCAGCACAACCTCACGTGTCTGAATTTACAGTTATGTTTTCATTTTGACATACTGTATTAACACAATTGATCTAGAATCAGACAAAAAAACATAAAATCCGAGGAGAAAAAGTGATATTTTTTACTGTAACAACCACAAACATGTTTATTGAATCATATTTCATAACTTTAAATGCAAATATAAATAGTCATTTTGAAAATCATATGCACAAGTTTTGCAAACAACAATGTTATTTACAGCCATTTACCTTTTATCCTTTTTTTAATAACCATTTCAAACTATTTACATAACAATCAGGCGTTCTGCATTCAATAAGACGCCACACAAATTATTTGTGTAACTCCAAAAAAATAATTTCTGCCCACTATACAGGAGAACATCACAAGCCTGATACCTGCAGACAGCAGTCACCTCTTTGTCACACAACACAAAACTATCCACAAAATTACACACTAACTACACAAGACAACACATTAACTACAAACATGCTAAATGTCACAAATCTCTCACATCACAAAACTCGCTCTCTCTCTTTTTCTGCTGTCTTTCTTTCTCTCTCTCTTCCTCTTGCCATCACTCCTAAAACTTTCCCCTTTTCCTAAACAACCAAATGTTTTGTTTTGTTTTCCTTTACTTCATATGTTTCATATGTTGTTTGTTTAATTTAAGACAAAAAAATAAATAAATCAATCAATGAGAGGTAAAACTTGAGGGGGTAGGGACTGTTAGAGTTTGTATTGTTGATTGTCATTTATGCTTAGAAATATTTACTTATATATGCTTAGAGTTTTGTAATTAGTTGTAGATTGGTAGAGGTTTTGATCCTTGATAGTCTGCAAACTTTGTGTGTATTAGAGAGCACTTTGGGAGCATGAGAGGTCATACCGTGTTTTATTGTTTTATGGTAGGATTAACGTAGTTGCGTCTGTTCTAGCCTAAGTGCTCTTTGTTTAGATGAACTGCAGGACTTCCTCACCGTGTTTTCTAGGATGAACCATCTAGGGTGAGGGGGAGGCTACCCTCTTCCTGACCAAGGATGTTTGACCCTTTGATCAGCACACACACACACACACACACACACACACACACACACACACACACACACACACAGTGTTTGACCCTTTGATCAGCACACACACACACACACACACACACACACAGGCAAGGTACTCTTTGTGTTTATGTAAGACGTCATATGTTAATGAACCTATGCATATTCATGTAACCTCAATAAAAGGACAGTGTATGGGAGGACGGACGAGAGCAACTGGGGTCAACCGTTCCGGTGCCTGTCCGGTTCTCTCCCGTGCACGAGAAACATGAAGAAGCTTGCCTACTTGTGTCTTGCTTTGCAGTGTAATTATATTGCCTTCAACGTTCCAGCGGATGGGTTCAAGCTACAAACCTATCAGGGACAAATAAGTAAATACTTCAGCCTACTCCTTTTCAAACAAATAATGGAATGATATTTTGTAATGATTGTGAAGGCACATGTTTGAAATGTTTGAAATAAAAATGAACTGAACTGAACTGAACTGAAATCTCATGTTGCCATATCATTTTTTTTGATTGGTCGACATGGTGCATTTTTCCACCAACACAAAAGGGCTGGGGTTTTTTATTTTTTGGTCATAAGCAGAGAGTGCTTGCTAGCGCTGTCCTTAGAGATTAAATGTGATGAAACTATTAAGGAAAAAACATGCGTATATATTGTTTATCATAACTCTGGTTTTACGTGGCCTATCAACACAATTTAAAAACTGGTATATATCACCTTGTTGCTTTGTCATCTTGAAGTGGTCATGTGATTGGCTTACCACGACTACTTTCTCAGTCAAACAGCAGCACTCATGCGATTGCTTTGCCCCCTAGCTCCAGGTGTTGTGCCAAAAAGTGATCGTCTGCCAGAAAGTGATTCCTGTCCGCTGGAGCGTGTGCAGCTGCTTAAAGCTGCAGTGCCCAGATTACTTATGTATATAGCTACTTCCGTGCAACTGATATAAGATGTGGTAAGCTGAACACAGCTTCAACCGTCTGTTTGTTAAAAAATATTAACGCGACCGCACCACATTTTCTTGTTAGTAATGGTAACGGCGTTGTAATGATAGAAAGAGTAATTAGTTAGATTACTTGCCGTTAGTAAAGCCGTTACTTGTAACGCCGTTATTCCCATCACTGGTTAACGGTAGTTGACAAAGACCTGTGGTTCTATGGGAAACTGATCCTCAACTTCTTTGCTCTCCTACCTCTGTAAATACTCTTCTGGTTAGATTTCAGGCCTAGTCACTTTTTCAAGCCACGCTGAACACAATAGTAAGTACATTTTGTAAATTATGGATAACATTAGTGTCCAGGAGGACAGTAAAGCAGCATATGCTTTACCTACTGTAAGCAACAAACTTTGGAGCTGACACGAAACACGAACAGGAAGTCAACCCTCATAGACTCTGGTATATACTCGTAGCACTTCAAGTTAGGTAGTCAAAGCAGTCTATGCCCACTGCGCAAAGTGACTTGGAGTGACATGTTTTATAAATTGTTTTTGGATGTACAATTTTGGTCCACTGAAGGAATTGTGTACAAATGTTATGTTGCCGTCTGTCTGACCTCTGTGTTACAGGCTACCTATAATCCAAACGTGGCCATTGTGGATGTCTTATTAATATCAAACAACTTAGACATCATTTTTATACTGCTTCTATAGTATCTGCAGTCTAATGTTTCCAGAGGGTGGAGGGCATGTTTTCTGTACAGAGATCAGCAGACATCTCGTCTGCTGATCTGCTGATCTTTAGATCAGCAGATCATTTTGTCAACACCATCAAATGTCAACACCATCTGGATTTTTGTCTGACGGTGTTGACCCATTTTCTAATGATGTTGACAAATGTCACAAAAGTGTGCTATTCACCATTTATATTAAGTTATTTTTTACTAATATTTCAGTCATATTACTTCTTGTGTATTTTACTGATATTTCTGCTTCACGGATGTGTCAAATATTATCAAATTTGCCTAATCTTGAATCTCATTGTGTATGTATACATTATTAATCCTGTAGGAAAATGCTTAGTCCTCTGCATTTAACCCATTCACTCAGTGATGCAGTGGGCAGCTACCAATCCAGGATAGC